>NW_003303523.1:77689-80148 GCF_000142945.1 Phytophthora infestans T30-4 | reverse complement strand
CCAAGAACAGAATGAAGAACGACGAGAGACGTCACCGAAGATTCATCGGCGAAGATTGCCCAGACCATCCTCACATGACTGTACCAGCGGCATTTCCCGATGCGGAAGATGTTGACCCGGTAGCGATACAGCGGGAACGACGCAGACGGATACAGGTGGCACAAGACGAGGAGCAGAAGTGGTTTAGTATCAAGAAGGTACTTCAGGGCCAAGCACAAGAGCTGAGTTACAAAGAAGCTCGAAATGCCTAGGAATACGCTGACCGGTTCAAGGAGGACATCAAGGTGTGGTGAGAACGTTCCACCGCGTTAAGTCCGATTATTATTGGATCGGCTTGTACGCCGACGTGGAGAAGCATGTGAAGTCATGTCCAGATTGCAGCTCGAGTAAAAGCCGTCCACAGCTTCGTGGATACTCACCTGGTAACGTGCTAGCCGAACGACCTTTCCAGATCGTCTCGATGGATTTTGTGATCCCACTACCGAAATCTCGTAGGGGCAACACGGCGTTGCTCCTATTTCAGTGCTCGTTCACGGGATTCGTTATTGCCAAGGCTATGTCAGATACGACTGCACTGAGTGTTGCCCAAGTGTTCGAAGAACGTGTGTACCGACGGTTCGGAGCCCCATCATTAATAAGGCATGACCGCGACCCACGCTTCATGAGCGAGGTGTTCCAAGCGTTCGCAGAGATGATGCAGTCAAGATCAAGAGCGACTTTAAGCTATCGGCCACAGGCTAATGGACAGCAGGAACGTTCGGTGAAGTCAGTGATGGGGTCCGTACGGGTGTACGCAGAAGACCCTCTACAGCAAGATTGGGACGAAATCGCGGAGAAGCTAGTATTTGCTATCAATACTTCTCAAGACACTACGAGGAAGGAAACGCCGTTCTACCTCGTTCATGGTTGGGATGCGCAGTCGACGTTGCGGGCAATGTCGTCATCACTCAAACGAGGACTCGGCAAGCAGTCAGACGCACTGGCGTGGCGGCGTGAGATCAATCGACAACATGAGGTCGCCCTCACTATGGCCAAGGATTATCAGGCTGTAGAAAAGGAGCGAAGGGCAAAAAAGCATAATGATGCTCTGAGTCGACTGGAAAAAGCTGCTATATCTCAACTAAGTGGAAACGAAGACTCGGCGGACCCTCCAGAAGCTTCGGAAGAGATGGAAGATCCTGCAAGAGCCCCATCGAGATCTCTTTTCGAGATTGGGAGCCGGGCGTGGCTGTACATGGAACGCGTCAAACCGGGCTTGACGAAGAAATTAGCTCACCGATGGCATGGACCTTTTCGGATCAAGCGCAAGGTGGAAGAGTTTGCGTACGAGCTGAAACTGCCTGATCGAAGTGGGTATCGCTTTTACCCAGTAGTGCATGTGTCAAGACTCAAAGCTGTCAACGAATTCAACAGTCGACCGAACACTCGGTTGGTACTTGACGCGACTAATGAAGCAAGACTCGACTTCGATGAGGAACTACTGCCTGAGGACAGCTCGGAACCAGATCAAGTTGCCGGTGAATATGAAGTCGAGACCATCCTCGACGACAGAACACCACTGACGACGAGCACGGAGTGTGCTGTACGCGAGTTCAAAGTCAAGTGGGTGGGCTATGAAGATCCAACTTGGGAACCATCATCCAACTTGTCATGTGGAGGTCTGCTGTACGACTATTTGCGAGCCAAGAAGAGCGATAATCGGCTGCAGATGGCGCAAGTGGCGGACGAAGACTAGCGTGACTGGATCACGTATGAACTGTCCACAGGGCGATGCAGCCTGTGGTAACAGACGAAAAACGTTACTGCAACAACAAATTGTATATGCATTTGAAGAACAACATGAACATGATTACGCTGTGGAAGTGAATTAAGAATAAGTAAACATGAATGCCGACCGGAGAGCGACCACTGAAAACGAAGTCACGCGGGATACCTCAACAGTTGGCTGAGATGCTGGAGAACGTCGTGGAACACGCAGCGAGGACATCATCGAAACCAACAGCAGTCTCGAGGCGACGCTGAGTGTGTATATCGCCGTGGAGAGGAGGCGCAACGCTGATCTGCACTTGGTGACGAGCCATTGCAGTCAAGTACGGGATTATCGAGGTCATCATGTGATCGACCGATGCCTCCGTACTTTCAGCCAGCATGGCGCGCAGCGAATCTTCGGTGAGTGGTGGGGGGCCACCAGCTGGGGCAGGAGGAGCAGCAGGAGCCATCTCCGCGGATTCAGCGACGACGGGGAGTGCTGCAGGAGCTACCACAGGGAGTGAAGAGTCCGGAGTAGCGGGCGCCGGAGTGTCGGTTGATGACGCTGCTGTCGAAGGAAGTGCAGCAGACTGAGGGGCGTTCGAACCCTCGGTCTTGCCCTCCTGAGAAATAAGTCGAGTGACACGAGGTGATGAGCAAGGTAACGATGATTCAAGAGAAGGATGGGCTTACGTACCTCCAGCTGCTCA
>NW_003303523.1:73253-75970 GCF_000142945.1 Phytophthora infestans T30-4 | reverse complement strand
GTGCCCCCTTTTATCCTCTCCCCCAGCCCTTTCTTCAGAGCGCAAATTATATTTCTGAGAGTAGCATTTCCAGCTCGGCATACTCCCTCCAACGTTCCCCCTGACCCCTGCCCATTCGAATTGGACCATGTCCGTCCTGTTACTGAGTAACGGAGAATTGTGGAAGCGAGTGCGCATTGCTGCCCCAGGCTTCTTTAATCCCAAACCGATTTATCCAAAACGACATGGAATTAGCGATGTCATCGAAGACCTTCATGATGGACCTTTCGACGTCCCCAACTGCAGTGGTCCAGGGACGGAAGGTGTTCACAGCCTTGACCAGCACTATATCGTCCACAGCAGCAAACTTCTGGCGCGATGCCGGTCGTGCAAGAAGCGCTTCTTTCTCCTGTGCCTGAATCTATTCACCCATTTCTTCAGCACTATTGTCAACTCCCCGTGGTGGCCTATGCTGATCGTCACGCTGACCGATCGTAGACATCGCATATGTTACGGTGAAGGTGTGTGGGTGCGCGAGGTGCGTGAGCTATTTGAAAATGAAGCTGAAAAATGCGGTTGTTCCGAAAATAGCATTTGAGCTTTCTGTTGAGATATCAAAATAGGCGGCTATCTGGAACTGAAACTTAACTCAAAGAGGGTGTCGAGATGTTTCTCTATTGAGAGACCCTCTTAACCACTTTATTTAGAAGGAATTACATGTACTATTGGGGATATCAATACAGTACAGAGAGGATCGTCTGTAAGACACAATAACACATTTCCTTAAGTTTCATTTAGGAGAGGTTTTAGTATGTAAAACTTTTTCTGGTTGTGCTATCCATACGAGTAGTGCGTACAGCCCTATAGATTAATTCGGTGTATGTAGTAGGTATCGATTCGATACAAAATTCAAATGATTTTCTAACCAAGCTCTATTAAGCTCTGAAGGTTTCACTTTCGTAAAGGTTTTGCTAAGATATCTTGAGATGCAGTTAAATCACTTGATTGGTGGGCATGGACAAAATAGTGAGCTTCGTCACTGTCGATTGTGGTGTTCTGTGCGGCGCTGGAGTAAATGCAGTTTCTGTCGAAGTCTTTGGTGCAAATGTTCCTGGCATTGAAAATTGCCTTTTTCACGCCTGCAGACAATTTGGGGTGGCGTCTTTTGGAAATGTATACCATTTGAGAGTTGCTGTTGCTCGTGTTGTTAGGCAATTTATGACTCATATCACGATGGATCATTCATTACGTGTTGGATAATTGATTGCTTAACCAAATCAGTATTACTACTTCGAAGTATTTCTCAGGCACAAAGACTGCTTTTGTGGGATTGTAGGAGGAAGGGCGATGTCCCATTGTCTTTGGCGGTAAAAATCAAAGTGTGTGTTTGTATGAAGACGTCCGATCCAAAATTTAAAATCAGATCGATGCGGCGTGTCATCCCTCCGCGAGGAGGGGAAACCGTCGAGGTTAATTGCTAGGGTGGTGATGGGCAAAGGTAAGGGAAAATGCCAATTAAGGGCCGTTCAAAGCAACCTTCTCTTGTTTTGATTGTATCTTTTGATCTAGTAAAAAGCAAAATATGGCCTTGGCATCAATCAAAAGCTGACACAATTGTATATTTCCCTGGCTATTGAATTGTTAGAAGCGCCAAAAAAGCGGCGCTAAAGCTTTACGTGTATACATGTATACCCCTCAGTATAACGACTATACTTTCACTGAATTGAGGTTTATCCTTGGAATTGTGGTTGTTTTGGTCATTTTCTGTTGGATTTGCATGGCAAGGAAGACTTCAACTGCAATATGTTGAAGTTGGTCACATAAAGCAGACCGCGTGATTAGTCATATGACTAGTCACATGGTTATTCATGATGAAACAGCGTATTACCGAGCGGTAATTATTATGTAATAAAATGAGTACAAGCACAATTTGCCCGAGTGGTCAGGTTGGGGCTTGAAAGGGGACTGTAGTGGGTGGCGGCTTGAAAGCCCAACCACGACCACACTATACAGTCGAGAGTGACGAGCAAGCTGGACAACCCAGCATGTGGTTGCAGTCAGCCACCAGCGTGCCAGGTTGTTGCAGCTTACAACTGCAAGTTGCAGCTCGTCATCTCAAGCTGGTGAAGGTTCTAGTTAGGGAGTCCTTGCTAGAGGCTGGGCTATCACTGGGACGCTGGTGATAGCTATGTAGAGCTTTGGATTGCATGCATGTTTCTATCTCACTTTACATTTTACCAAGACACAAGCAATACAATCGGCTACACTTTAAGGAAGTGCCAGCTCCCTCCGACCGTCTTGTATTCACTACTGCGACCTACTACAAAGAATTATTTAGCAGTGCTAAGGTCGAATTGACGATATCGACAAGGAGTACTTCGACGACACCAGGGACTTCAACAACAACGCAACGTCCATCGGGTAACGACTCGTCTACGGTTCCGGTGGCACTGTTTATGCCGCTGGCTGCTCCCCAACTGAGGAGCACGTCTCATGCTGCTCTGGTACAGTGGCGGAAACTTCGCCGCGAGTACGAAGACGAAGTAACGATGAGATGCAAGAACGACGCTGAAAAAATGGCTGAGGTGCTGGTCAGCGTCAAGAAGTCCTTCAATAAGCGACTTCTTGAAGTTTGGTGCGAATTTGACTGGGAGGTGGACATTGACACGGTTACCGTTGAGTTCATTATCACCAAGGTGGACGAAATCATATCGTCGGTCGAAAACAATACCGTACCA
>NW_003303523.1:51661-56243 GCF_000142945.1 Phytophthora infestans T30-4 | reverse complement strand
AGTGTTGGCGCTCGGTGGTCGCGCAACTGCTCGATGGACGCAACTTGCGTCTCTGACCCGACAGAGAGAGCCCCCAGTATCGCTGAGAGGAGAGTTCATGCAGGACGGGCAACGTTGCTGACTCCGTTTGAGTTTGATGGCTGTCGGGCGTGGACTCAAGTCTCCTCGACGAGCGTCTCTCGGGTCCAGGACGGCGATGGCAGCTTCTCGCCTCGAGTCGCAACTGGACGTTCGTTTGAAGCGTCTCGAAGATCTGATCGACGGATGGAGAGCTGTCGCTACTGCATCTGGAGAGGATGAGAGCGCTCTTGACGAACAGCGTCCTGTGCCTCGGTACTGGGCTGCTAGCGCCTTTGTTTCCTCACTGCCAGGTAGTAAGGTGCCGCGTGTATTCCTGTTCGGCGGCCAAGATGACACGACGCTGCTGGACGATCTCTGGAGTCTGGAACTGGCTCAGCTAGATGAGGATTTCCCTCAAGATCGTCGAAAGAGTCAACGGATCAGAGCATGTGCGTGGAGACAAGAGAACTCGGCGTACAGGACACAATGGGCATCGTCTTGTGGGGCAAGCAATACGGCAGCTGCAGTAGATAAATGCACACTGGAGATGCTGCTGTTGTACGCATGGTGCGACGAGTATTACCAGTCGATTGGATTATAAACAACATAGAGTGTATCTATTATAATGAGAGCGGTTTTGCGTAGGAATCAAATTGCACATGGCCTTGCTTGGAAGTGATTGCTGTGTAGATGCTTGTTCAATCTTCCTTTACCATACGTTACAGCAAGTTTGATAGGGGCCAGTATTGAAAGCTTCAACTTGGAGAGGATACCCACATTTGGCGGTGAGCAAGCTGGTACCAGCGAATTGGTACACTGATGCAAAGAATTTTTGGAGATACAAACCCGGATGGGTATTTTGCATCTGGACCTAATCTGTGTATGCTGATAATTCTTATTCGCGTTCCCCTCAATATCACGATCATTCTACCCTCATAGCTCCCTGTTTACTGCAATAACGTATGAAAAAACACACCCTCATAAATATAAGGCGACGGAGTGATCCCGCCACAGTGAGTAATTTGGCAAGCACGAGCTCTCGATGGACAGTGTCGAGCGCACGAACCGCGGATGGGATGCCGGCTGACTGTTTACTTGCGCAAGTAGCTCAGCCACCAACCACTGGCTGGCCGCGTCCGCTGTTTGCTTTTCAGCTTCATTCGCGAATCTGCGTCGGAGACCACAAGCGCATCGAATTGCTGCCAGCGGGCAAGTGTTCATTGGCAGCAATTCGTCAGCGGCACCTCGGTAGTCATTCCTGTTTTTGTCCATCGGGTGAGTGAGTGCCTATTATCTACTGTAGTGCCACTCAATTTGCACACTCGCTCTTGTTTTGTACACCGTTTCTAACGTGATTGTTGTCACTTCAACAGCGGATGGGCTATCCAGTGAGTTGTTATCAATTGAGTGGCATGCATCCAGTCACTCACGTGAAGGTCGTGCGCAGCTCCAACAAGTTCAAGGCCTACAAGAAGCTCGAGCCCAGCTTGTCCCGGCGGGCATCTGGCACCGGGTCCGACTACTTGATTGCTGTCGAGACTCCAGACGATATTCATATTCATGTGTCTACACTGTCCTGAGAGACCGTCACACCGACCGTCGTTGGACATCATTGGGTTGACCAAGGCCTATCGAGGCTCGAGTCACCCACGCTGACAACTTGAAGCTGTTCAAGGTACGGCATCTGGTACCTGCAACTCGAAGCACGCCGAGCAACTGTCCTGGTAAGCTTGGTCGAGGGCGATTCATGGTCGAGCTCAAGTGTCATCAGCAACTGCGGATGAAGCGACATCAAGGTGCAAGTGAAGTTCAAGCATCGAGGCACCAGCTACTGGCACACAACAAAAGTCGAGTTGCATCGTAGACACATTATAGTGGACAAGTTGCATTCCAAGGCAACTGCGTGCTGTTTAACCAAGCTCAAGCTCAGCCGTGCTCAACCACTACCGTCTTCATGTCTGGGCTGCTCTCGGGCTATGACGATGCTTGTCAGTGCACCAAATCTGCTGAGTCCAAGCCATCAATGCTGTACGTACTGCTGTGCTCAACCAGTTCTCGTACGCGGTGCTGTGTTCACTCCATGCATCTACGTCATCAACGTCAAGAGTCCTGCCTACCACTAGCCAAACAGCCCTTGTCGCTCCGTATGGTGGACTTCGCGGGTCCCCGTGCTCGACTGGAGTCTGGGTCACTATGACGTAGCGCTCGATCACGTTGATGCGGCCATCCCATTCGCCTCGACAGTGCTCCACAGCATCGGCGGGATCGGTGGCTTTGCTCATGTGTACGGCAGACCTGCAACCTATCGAAGCCACATGGAAGTCACCTCCATAACAAGACCAAGAGCTCTCTATCATCCCGCGCATGCAGGACCTCGACGTCGTGAACGAGTTCAATCGGGTATGGCCGTTGTCCGATCTTCGGCAAGGGTCGCGTGAAGGTGATTGGTATCGGCTCAGTTCCTCGATGCGTTGGATACGCATCTGGTTGGTGTCGGCACTGTTCGTTGATGTCCCAGCGGCCTTAGTCCAGGTGGTCCAGGTGGATCGACAAGTCTACGCAGAGCTGCAGCGTGTGGCACCTGGGAATCCAGTCTCTGCCTATGCGTTAGTCTCCTGGTCAGCCTTTGACAATGCGCTCGAGGCCTCTGGCGGTACTGCTAGTGTCGAAGCCTACGAAGTTCAGTACGCAGTGTCTGGGTCAGGCGTCTGGCAGTCGCTGGGGGATTCACTGACCGGATTTCGCGTCGACTTGGGTGCTCAAGCCACGGAACACGTGCCCAAGCAGCGTATTTTCACTCGTGCAGACGATGGCGAGTCCATCAACGATGGGTATTTCAGACTTGGCTTGTCGTATGAAGGCTCCAGTCCGAGTATCCTGGGCGGACGAGCTACTGCTGGTGTGGTGACGCCTCCGATCGCTTTTGACGCCAGTGCAGACGCCATGAAGACAGCGATCGAGTCTCTGGAGCAGGTCACACAGGTGCAGGTGGAGAGGAATGCGCTGGACGCTGATGGAGCGTTCGAGTGGATCATTCTCTTTGATCTCGTGGCGTACGACGGCGAAGATCCGCTGCCGTTGCTGTCGCTGTATACAGAGACGGTGTCAGCTCAGTGGACTGGAGACGGAGACCAAGTAGCTGTTCAGTATCTGCGCATGGCTCCGAGTTCTCCTGGTCGACATCGACGTATTTGCTCGGATGAATGCAGCTACCAAGTCACGGGACTGCAGACTGGTCGAGCCTTCAGCTTCCGTGTTCGAGCGCAGTATTCGTACGCTATTGGCTGGAGTTCATGGAGTGCACGTAGTGAACCACTGGAGATCCCAGCGACACCAGTACCGCGAGCTCCTTCAACCCCCGAGCTACTAGCGGCAACGACTTCTCATGTCACGATCTCGTGGCGTATGCGTCGAGAACTCACGCAGGAAAATGGCATCTTTGCTAGGGAATTCTTCCCCGTCACCAGCTTCCAGGCTCAGCAACAATGCGACAGTGAGATCGGCTGGACTACGATCAGTGAGCGTATACCGCCGGGGTTTAGTGGCAACAGTGACACCTTTGTAACTGTTGTTGCGTCCTTGGATCGTCCGCCAGGTTCCACCTGCGAGTTTCGAGTTGCTGCGACGAATGCCAACGGCCAAGGACCTTTCAGTTTGCCTTCAGCCAAATTCACAACGTTGCAAACAGCTCCGGGTGCTGTGGCGAACTTACGGGTAGCTCGAGACCCGCTTACTGTGGTCTGGAACACACCTGAGGTGCTGGGCGGTCATGCACTGGAAGAGCTAACCTACGATGTGGAATACCGCACAACTCTTGGCTCGACGTGGACGCGATTGCCAGCTGAGCTGGTGGACTGCAGCAGTCGACTCGCCAACATCTCAATGACGTCGCTGAAAGGATACACCACGTACGTCACGCGCGTCAGAGCGGTAGCTGAACGGCAAGCTGGTAGCTTCTCCCAGTCCGCAGAGTTCCTGGCAGATTACACGGTTGAAGACGACTCGAACAGCGACAACGTCAAGGATTTAACCCTTGGAACACGCCAAGTGGTGATTGCTGCAGCTCGTCAGCAATGCGCTAACACACAGGACTGGTACTACGTCCAGTTGACTGGGAACGGCGGCAGTGGCGG
The DNA here is from genome assembly GCF_000142945.1 of Phytophthora infestans T30-4. Classification (NCBI taxonomy): domain Eukaryota; phylum Oomycota; class Peronosporomycetes; order Peronosporales; family Peronosporaceae; genus Phytophthora; species Phytophthora infestans. The sequence goes on along the minus strand of NW_003303523.1, from coordinate 52,050 downwards.
CTCTACCAGTGGCGATGAAGCCAAACCTGGCGAGCACGGAGCTGTTCTTGTCTTTCCAGTCACGTGGTCGGGCGAAAGACCGGCGGAACATTCTTTTTTCTACACGGGAAGTGTCCAGACCTATCGAGTTCCAATTGACCAGTCTGCTCCTCATCTTGCGCATCGAATTGTTGCTCTTGATGTCTACGCTTGGGGGCGCTGGGGGAGCTGGTGCGAGGTCTTCAAACGGAGCTTCAAGCGACTTGAGTAACGGCGGAGGAGGCGCCTTTGCACGTGGAGTTTTCCGTGTCAGTGCCGGTGATGCTGTGGACATTTTAGTTGGCGGTGGAGGCCTTCAAGACGGTCGTGCTGGTCAACGGCGGTGGAAACGGCGGCACAGGCGATTTCCC
>NW_003303523.1:50243-51524 GCF_000142945.1 Phytophthora infestans T30-4 | reverse complement strand
TTCCCCACTCGACTCACGTGTGACTGGACAAGCAGCTAGAGACGAATATCATTCCTCGAATGTACCGGGAGACACGAGAGACTTCTAGGGACTCCCAGCGAGACATGGACACCTCGACTGGGGCTTTGCTGCGAGTAGTGCAGACTACTCCGTTCTAGCAACTGGAGGCACAGGCGCCACGCCAACAACGGCAGGTGTGGCGGGGACTGCAGGTTCCTATCGCTATTCTCTTGAAGGCACGTGTCTGTTGAACCCGCAGACATCTCTGGTGGACGTCGCCGTGTCTCCGTTGACAGCATCGCATTGGCCTTCGAATGGTCGAAATGGAAGTGGCGGGAGTGGACAGAGTGGCAAACAAGCGGGTGGAGGCGGAGGTGGAGGGTTCTTCGGTGGCGGAGGAGGAGGCGCAGGTGTTGACGGAGCTGGAGGCGGTGGAGGCAGCAGCTTCGTCTCCTTTAGAGACCTGTTTAATTCGTCCAAATCTGGGATTAGTGACGCTAGTCTGCGAGCACGAGTGAGTGACGAGACCGTAGACAAGCTCCAAGTGACTCCACTGACATCCTCGAGCGTCAAAGTGAGCTGGAAAGCTCCTCGTTTTGGCTTCTCCCAGCTCGTGGAAGGATTCGTGATCGAGATGGCCAATCGCTCCGTCAATGAGGACTTTCGTCTTGTACGTTTGGTCACTCTTCCGGCCACTGACGTCACGGAGAAGAGCGGTACTCTCACCCTCCACGGTCTTACGCCGACGGCTGCGTATCGTTTCCGAGTGAAAGCTTTGCTGCTCGATGGACGTGGCACTTTCAGTGATGTCGTTACGCTGCGTATGCCTACGAAGCCGAGGAATACGTGGAGACGTTGCGTCACTCGAACTGTAGACGAGGAGAACACGAGAGCAGGAATGCGCGTCACCAACACTCCTCCCTTGCAGCGATTTCCGTCTGCTAGACGAGGACATTCCCTCATATTGCTGGACAATTCTCTGTACCTCTTTGGAGGAATGGCGAAGAGCTACGAGTGCAGCCGAGCACACAAAGTGCCGTGTTTATTTCAACCGAGTCCACGATCAGTGTCCAACGATTTCTGGCGATATGATCTGCGCACGGAGACGTGGTGGTCTGTGCCTCCGCCAGCGTTGGTACCTTCTCCAAGAGAGAAACACTCGATGGCAGTGGTGAATGACCGCTTGATTCTATTCGGAGGACGGCAGAACGACGTGTCGGACGCAAATGACGCCTCGACGTGGGGACCTCGAGCCCTGAATGATTTGTGGGAGCTGTCAGT
>NW_003303523.1:41882-50015 GCF_000142945.1 Phytophthora infestans T30-4 | reverse complement strand
TTCTTCCTGTTGATTCACAAGCTCGAGAGACGACGTGGAGCGATAGTCAAGGACTGAGGAGCCTACAAGGAGACAAGAGAGCGACTGGCACTGCGCCGAATGCCAGAGCGTTCCCTGTGTTGCTACGTAGTCCCGACGAAGCTGCAGATAAGAGTGAATGCGTCCCAAGAACGGAGAAACTGCAGTTCGTGTCGACGTCTAGTCTCGAAGCGCTCTCGGTCTTCCATCAGCTGCCTGTTGCCGGGAACTGGACGCTTGAGTTGACTGACACTGCAGCGGACGGCTTTGTCGGGACCCTGGACTCGTGGGACGTCACTTTCGACGTTGCTCCTTGCGTTCCTGCCTTCACGTGGACGAATCTGTCGTCCATAGCAACGGGAACGGCCCCGACCGCGCGGTTCCAGCACTCGGTTGTCGTAGTCGGGAGCAGTATGTTCATCTTCGGAGGCACAGCGGGAGGTACTGGCTCGGAGCTGAGCGACTTGTATCGACTGGATTATACCCGCAGTGTGGCGCTCGGTGTCGCGCCAACTGCTCGATGGACGCAACTTGCGTCTCTGACCGACAGAGAGAGCCCCAGTATCGCTGAGAGGAGAGTTCATGCAGGACGGGCAACGTTGCTGACTCCGTTTGAGTTGATGGCTGTCGGGCGTGGACTCAAGTCTCCTCGACGAGCGTCTCTCGGGTCCAGGACGGCGATGGCAGCTTCTCGCCTCGAGTCGCAACTGGACGTTCGTTTGAAGCGTCTCGAAGATCTGATCGACGGATGGAGAGCTGTCGCTACTGCATCTGGAGAGGATGAGAGCGCTCTTGACGAACAGCGTCCTGTGCCTCGGTACTGGGCTGCTAGCGCCTTTGTTTCCTCACTGCCAGGTAGTAAGGTGCCGCGTGTATTCCTGTTCGGCGGCCAAGATGACACGACGCTGCTGGACGATTTTTGGAGTCTGGAACTGGCTCAGCTAGATGAGGATTTCCCTCAAGATCGTCGAAAGAGTCAACGGATCAGAGCGTGTGCGTGGAGACAAGAGAACTCGGTGTACAGGACACAGTGGACATCGTCTTGTGGGGCAAGCAATACGGCAGCTGCAGTAGACGCATGGTGCGACGAGTATTACCAGTCGATTGGATTATAAACAACATAGAGTGTATCTATTATAATGAGAGCGGTTTTGCGTAGGAATCAAATTGCACATGGCCTTGCTTGGAAGTGATTGCTGTGTAGATGCTTGTTCAATCTTCCTTTACCATAACGTTACAGCAAGTTTGATAGGGGCCAGTATTGAAAGCTTCAACTTGGAGAGGATACCCACATTTGGCGGTGAGCAAGCTGGTACCAGCGAATTGGTACACTGATGCAAAGAATTTTTGGAGATACAAACCCGGATGGGTATTTTGCATCTGGACCTAATCTGTGTATGCTGATAATTCTTATTTGCGTTCCCCTCAATATCACGATCATTCTACCTCATAGCTCCCTGTTTACTGCAATAACGTATGAAAAAACACACCCTCATAAATATAAGGCGACGGAGTGATCCCGCCACAGTGAGTAATTTGGCAAGCACGAGCTCTCGATGGACAGTGTCGAGCGCACGAACCGCGGATGGGATGCCGGCTGACTGTTTACTTGCGCAAGTAGCTCAGCCACCAACCACTGGCTGGCCGCGTCCGCTGTTTGCTTTTCAGCTTCATTCGCGAATCTGCGTCGGAGACCACAAGCGCATCGAATTGCTGCCAGCGGGCAAGTGTTCATTGGCAGCAATTCGTCAGCGGCACCTCGGTAGTCATTCCTGTTTTTGTCCATCGGGTGAGTGAGTGCCTATTATCTACTGTAGTGCCACTCAATTTGCACACTCGCTCTTGTTTTGTACACCGTTTCTAACGTGATTGTTGTCACTTCAACAGCGGATGGGCTATCCAGTGAGTTGTTATCAATTGAGTGGCATGCATCCAGTCACTCACGTGAAGGTCGTGCGCAGCTCCAACAAGTTCAAGGCCTACAAGAAGCTCGAGCCCAGCTTGTCCCGGCGGGCATCTGGCACCGGGTCCGACTACTTGATTGCTGTCGAGATTCCAGACGATATTCATATTCATGTGTCTACACTGTCCTGTCAGACCGTCACACCGACCGTCGTTGGACATCATTGGGTTGACCAAGGCCTATCGAGGCTCGAGTCACCCACGCTGACAACTTGAAGCTGTTCAAGGTACGGCATCTGGTACCTGCAACTCGAAGCACGCCGAGCAACTGTCCTGGTAAGCTTGGTCGAGGGCGATTCATGGTCGAGCTCAAGTGTCATCAGCAACTGCGGATGAAGCGACATCAAGGTGCAAGTGAAGTTCAAGCATCGAGGCACCAGCTACTGGCACACAACAAAAGTCGAGTTGCATCGTAGACACATTATAGTGGACAAGTTGCATTCCAAGGCAACTGCGTGCTGTTTAACCAAGCTCAAGCTCAGCCGTGCTCAACCACTACCGTCTTCATGTCTGGGCTGCTCTCGGGCTATGACGATGCTTGTCAGTGCACCAAATCTGCTGAGTCCAAGCCATCAATGCTGTACGTACTGCTGTGCTCAACCAGTTCGCGTACGCGGTGCTGTGTTCACTCCATGCATCTACGTCATCAACGTCAAGACTCCTGCCTACCACTAGCCAACAGCCTTGTCGCTCCGTATGTTGACTTCGCGTGTCCCCGTGCTCGACTGGAGTCTGGTTCACTATGACGTACGCTCGATCACGTTGATGCGGCCATCCCATTCGCCTCGACAGTGCTCCACAGCATCGGCGGGATCGGTGGCTTTGCTCATGTGTACGGCAGACCTGCAACCTATCGAAGCCACATGGAAGTCACCTCCATAACAAGACCAAGAGCTCTCTATCATCCCGCGCATGCAGGACCTCGACGTCGTGAACGAGTTCAATCGGGTATGGCCGTTGTCCGATCTTCGGCAAGGGTCGCGTGAAGGTGATTGGTATCGGCTCAGTTCCTCGATGCGTTGGATACGCATCTGGTTGGTGTCGGCACTGTTCGTTGATGTCCCAGCGGCCTTAGTCCAGGTGGATCGACAAGTCTACGCAGAGCTGCAGCGTGTGGCACCTGGGAATCCAGTCTCTGCCTATGCGTTAGTCTCCTGGTCAGCCTTTGACAATGCGCTCGAGGCCTCTGGCGGTACTGCTAGTGTCGAAGCCTACGAAGTTCAGTACGCAGTGTCTGGGTCAGGCGTCTGGCAGTCGCTGGGGGATTCACTGACCGGATTTCGCGTCGACTTAGGTGCTCAAGCCACGGAACACGTGCCCAAGCAGCGTATTTTCACTCGTGCAGACGATGGCGAGTCCATCAACGATGGGTATTTCAGACTTGGCTTGTCGTATGAAGGCTCCAGTCCGAGTATCCTGGGCGGACGAGCTACTGCTGGTGTGGTGACGCCTCCGATCGCTTTCGACGCCAGTGCAGACGCCATGAAGACAGCGATCGAGTCTCTGGAGCAGGTCACACAGGTGCAGGTGGAGAGGAATGCGCTGGACGCTGATGGAGCGTTCGAGTGGATCATTCTCTTTGATCTCGTGGCGTACGACGGCGAAGATCCGCTGCCGTTGCTGTCGCTGTATACAGAGACGGTGTCAGCTCAGTGGACTGGAGACGGAGACCAAGTAGCTGTTCAGTATCTGCGCATGGCTCCGAGTTCTCCTGGTCGACATCGACGTATTTGCTCGGATGAATGCAGCTACCAAGTCACGGGACTGCAGACTGGTCGAGCCTTCAGCTTCCGTGTTCGAGCGCAGTATTCGTACGCTATTGGCTGGAGTTCATGGAGTGCACGTAGTGAACCACTGGAGATCCCAGCGACACCAGTACCGCGAGCTCCTTCAACCCCCGAGCTACTAGCGGCAACGACTTCTCATGTCACGATCTCGTGGCGTATGCGTCGAGAACTCACGCAGGAAAATGGCATCTTTGCTAGGGAATTCTTCCCCGTCACCAGCTTCCAGGCTCAGCAACAATGCGACAGTGAGATCGGCTGGACTACGATCAGTGAGCGTATACCGCCGGGGTTTAGTGGCAACAGTGACACCTTTGTAACTGTTGTTGCGTCCTTGGATCGTCCGCCAGGTTCCACCTGCGAGTTTCGAGTTGCTGCGACGAATGCCAACGGCCAAGGACCTTTCAGTTTGCCTTCAGCCAAATTCACAACGTTGCAAACAGCTCCGGGTGCTGTGGCGAACTTACGGGTAGCTCGAGACCCGCTTACTGTGGTCTGGAACACACCTGAGGTGCTGGGCGGTCATGCACTGGAAGAGCTAACCTACGATGTGGAATACCGCACAACTCTCGGCTCGACGTGGACGCGATTGCCAGCTGAGCTGGTGGACTGCAGCAGTCGACTCGCCAACATCTCAATGACGTCGCTGAAAGGATACACCACGTACGTCACGCGCGTCAGAGCGGTGGCTGAACGGCAAGCTGGTAGCTTCTCCCAGTCCGCAGAGTTCCTGACAGATTACACGGTTGAAGACGACTCGAACAGCGACAACGTCAAGGATTTAACCCTTGGAACACGCCAAGTGGTGATCGCTGCAGCTCGTCAGCAATGCGCTAACACACAGGACTGGTACTACGTCCAGTTGACTGGGAACGGCGGCAGTGGCGGCTCTACCAGTGGCGATGAAGCCAAACCTGGCGAGCACGGAGCTGTTCTTGTCTTTCCAGTCACGTGGTCGGGCGAAAGACTGGCGGAACATTCCTTCTTCTACACGGGAAGTGTCCAGACCTATCGAGTTCCAATTGACCAGTCTGCTCCTCATCTTGCGCATCGAATTGTTGCTCTTGATGTCTACGCCTGGGGCGCTGGGGGAGCTGGTGCGAGGTCGTCAAACGGAGCTTCAAGCGACTTGAGTAACGGCGGAGGAGGCGCCTTTGCACGTGGAGTTTTCCGTGTCAGTGCCGGTGATGCTGTGGACATTTTAGTTGGCGGTGGAGGCCTTCAAGACGGTCGGGGTGGGTTCAACGGCGGTGGAAACGGCGGCACAGGCGATTTCCCAGGCGGCGGGGGCGGTGGCGCGTCTGAAGTGCGCGTGAATGGACGAACAGCCGTCGTAGCTGCTGGAGGTGGCGGTGCGGGCTCGACGGATTACTGTTGTGCCCATGGAGGAGGCGGCGGTGGCTTGGATGAAGCAGAGTCTGGTCTTGCACCGGATGCGACAACGATCCCACTCGACTCACGTGTGACTGGACAAGCAGCTAGAGACGAATATCATTCCTCGAATGTACCGGGAGACACGAGAGACTTCGAGGGACTCTCAGCGAGACATGGACACCTCGACTGGGGCTTTGCTGCGAGTAGTGCAGACTACTCCGTTCTAGCAACTGGAGGCACAGGCGCCACGCCAACAACGGCAGGTGTGGCGGGGGCTGCAGGTTCCTATCGCTATTCTCTTGAAGGCACGTGTCTGTTGAACCCGCAGACATCTCTGGTGGACGTCGCCGTGTCTCCGTTGACAGCATCGCATTGGCCTTCGAATGGTCGAAATGGAAGTGGCGGGAGTGGACAGAGTGGCAAACAAGCGGGTGGAGGCGGAGGTGGAGGGTTTTTCGGTGGCGGAGGAGGAGGCGCAGGTGTTGACGGAGCTGGAGGCGGTGGAGGCAGCAGCTTCGTCTCCTTTAGAGACCTGTTTAATTCGTTCAAATCTGGGATTAGTGACGCTAGTCTGCGAGCACGAGTGAGTGACGAGACCGTAGACAAGCTCCGAGTGACTCCACTGACATCCTCGAGCGTCAAAGTGAGCTGGAAAGCTCCTCGTTTTGGCTTCTCCCAGCTCGTGGAAGGATTCGTGATCGAGATGGCCAATCGCTCCGTCAATGAGGACTTTCGTCTTGTACGTTTGGTCACTCTTCCGGCCACTGATGTCACGGAGAAGAGCGGTACTCTTACCCTCCACGGTCTTACGCCGACGGCTGCGTACCGTTTCCGAGTGAAAGCTTTGCTGCTCGATGGACGTGGCACTTTCAGTGATGTCGTTACGCTGCGTATGCCTACGAAGCCGAGGAATACGTGGAGACGTTGCGTCACTCGAACTGTAGACGAGGAGAACACGAGAGCAGGAATGCGCGTCACCAACACTCCTCCCTTGCAGCGATTTCCGTCTGCTAGACGAGGACATTCCCTCACATTGCTGGACAATTCTCTGTACCTCTTTGGAGGAATGGCGAAGAGCTACGAGTGCAGCCGAGCACACAAAGTGCCGTGTTTATTACAGCCGAGTCCACGATCAGTGTCCAACGATTTCTGGCGATATGATCTGCGCACGGAGACGTGGTGGTCTGTGCCTCCGCCAGCGTTGATACCTTCTCCAAGAGAGAAACACTCGATGGCAGTGGTGAATGACCGCTTGATTCTGTTCGGAGGACGGCAGAACGACGTGTCGGACGCAAATGACGCCTCGACGTGGGGACCTCGAGCCCTGAATGATTTGTGGGAGCTGTCGGTCTCCTCCAGTACAGCGAAACAGACGTCAGTGTCGCTGGATTCTCGTCAGCCATCGGCTTTGTCTATTCCGGATGGAGGACAAGTCTTTGCGCTTGGGAGGAAGAGTGGTAGTGCTGGTGGAGAGCAACTCTGCGTTGTCAACGTGTCTGTGAGTGTGCAGATAACACACGCGTGTCCGCACACACTTGGCTTGCAGGTGTTTGGCCCCGGACCTGCAACGTTTCCAGGTCGACAGCAGAGTGCTCACTTTCCTGTTCGTGGAGCGATAGTCAAGGACTGAGGAGCCTACAAGGAGACAAGAGAGCGACTGGCACTGCGCCGAATGCCAGAGCGTTCCCTGTGTTGCTACGTAGTCCCGACGAAGCTGCAGATAAGAGTGAATGCGTCCCAAGAACGGAGAAACTGCAGTTCGTGTCGACGTCTAGTCTCGAAGCGCTCTCGGTCTTCCATCAGCTGCCTGTTGCCGGGAACTGGACGCTTGAGTTGACTGACACTGCAGCGGACGGCTTTGTCGGGACCCTGGACTCGTGGGACGTCACTTTCGACGTTGCTCCTTGCGTTCCTGCCTTCACGTGGACGAATCTGTCGTCCATAGCAACGGGAACGGCCCCGACCGCGCGGTTCCAGCACTCGGTTGTCGTAGTCGGGAGCAGTATGTTCATCTTCGGAGGCACAGCGGGAGGTACTGGCTCGGAACTGAGCGACTTGTATCGACTGGATTATACCCCCAGTGTGGCGCTCGGTGTCGCGCCAACTGCTCGATGGACGCAACTTGCGTCTCTGACCGACAGAGAGAGCCCCAGTATCGCTGAGAGGAGAGTTCATGCAGGACGGGCAACGTTGCTGACTCCGTTTGAGTTGATGGCTGTCGGGCGTGGACTCAAGTCTCCTCGACGAGCGTCTCTCGGGTCCAGGACGGCGATGGCAGCTTCTCGCCTCGAGTCGCAACTGGACGTTCGTTTGAAGCGTCTCGAAGATCTGATCGACGGATGGAGAGCTGTCGCTACTGCATCTGGAGAGGATGAGAGCGCTCTTGACGAACAGCGTCCTGTGCCTCGGTACTGGGCTGCTAGCGCCTTTGTTTCCTCACTGCCAGGTAGTAAGGTGCCGCGTGTATTCCTGTTCGGCGGCCAAGATGACACGACGCTGCTGGACGATCTCTGGAGTCTGGAACTGGCTCAGCTAGATGAGGATTTCCCTCAAGATCGTCGAAAGAGTCAACGGATCAGAGCATGTGCGTGGAGACAAGAGAACTCGGCGTACAGGACACAATGGGCATCGTCTTGTGGGGCAAGCAATACGGCAGCTGCAGTAGATAAATGCACACTGGAGATGCTGCTGTTGTACGCATGGTGCGACGAGTATTACCAGTCGATTGGATTATAAACAACATAGAGTGTATCTATTATAATGAGAGCGGTTTTGCGTAGGAATCAAATTGCACATGGCCTTGCTTGGAAGTGATTGCTGTGTAGATGCTTGTTCAATCTTCCTTTACCATAACGTTACAGCAAGTTTGATAGGGGCCAGTATTGAAAGCTTCAACTTGGAGAGGATACCCACATTTGGCGGTGAGCAAGCTGGTACCAGCGAATTGGTACACTGATGCAAAGAATTTTTGGAGATACAAACCCGGATGGGTATT
>NW_003303523.1:33575-35120 GCF_000142945.1 Phytophthora infestans T30-4 | reverse complement strand
CAGCCAGTGATGTCGATTACACGGTTTGTTCTTTAAATGGTTATTGTTCAAACACGTTCAAACGTACCATCGTTGCGTGCTCATGAAACCAAGAAACGATAAAACGAAAAAGAGCCAAAATGATACTACTGTAGTACCTTCATAGTGAAGAGCCGTCACTTAATGTCGGACCTTCTCACTCTAGATAGTGGACTTTACATCGGTTTCGCAGGGATTTAGGGCATTCAAATATCAAGTACAGGAATCTGTCCCTCCTCGCGTGAACAAACCGACGACACAACGATCTCCCGGCAGATTGCTTCATTGCTCGTTTTGTTTGAAAAACTAACAGTGTTTGTTCATTAAACGAAATTAGGTAACAGCAGCCGGCAGTGCAGGCCCATCAGGTAACCAAATATCATACAATATTTTTGATAGTAATATTGCTCTGAGGGGAGAGCAGCATTGAAACAGACCTAAAATGACCGACGACACATTGACATATACTCTGTTGCACAACCAGCAATCCAATTGGGTAAAATAAAATAGGAATAGTCAATCAAACGCCTTATCACACACAATAGCTACAAATTACAATAATGATAGCATTTTGCATAACCTTAGATCGTACCTTCATTTTAAGGACAGACATAATAAATTCTCGCTGTTTTATAGGAAATATCTTGCCATCTTACCCCCCTAGTGGAGTCTGGTGTCCGTCTGTCAGTCCGTCCGAGGGTAGGGTTCTAAAATGTAACGCAAATACGCGCGTTCTACTGGCTGCCGAGCGCAGCGAAGGCGGCCTCGATTCGCTAAAAAGCTGTCGAGCGCAGCGAAGGCGGCCCCCATTGGCTAAAATCGGTATTGTGTTTCTTACACACTATATGTGGACTACACATCGTACTTAAAAGCGCCGCTTAAGTTTCATTTTGCTCTCAATTTCAGCTGCGGTATGCAAGGCCACGCAAAGGGCGCTGCCTGTGTACGCGTTAGTTAGCATACTCAAAAGGCGCCGATAAGCACACACGTACTATATCGTCGTAGGAGCTGTTGAAAAAATTGTAGGATTTGGTGACTCATTTTTCGGCCTCAATCGAAACTTTAGTACTTATAGGATATATAATGATATTTAGGCTTCGTAGTACTTTTAAATAATAAAACTTACAAAACTTTTGAGGAATACTATGTTTGGAGAATTTTATATTTTTCTTGCAGACGTTTATAGCAGTACTACAAAAAAATTAAATTAGGCTGCGCGAGAAAAAAAACGGATGTTATTACTAATACGATTCCATTTAAACAAAAGTACCGGTATTATATTTTGCGTTAGATAAAGATGCACAATTTATGTACTAATATTAAATATTTCAAAATGTGAGTATAAGTGGCTTCCCACCATCCCACTCCGACATAACCATGTACAACCACTTCCGCGGGCGGATTAAAAAAGGATCGGAATTGCGTTTTGTATTTCGCGGCCGTAAGGGTACGAACCTTTAAAGAAGATTGTGGCGAACGTTTTTCAACGAGCGAGTATGTAGCATACAGTCGAAACAAAAGTAAAAA
>NW_003303523.1:13773-24708 GCF_000142945.1 Phytophthora infestans T30-4 | reverse complement strand
TTCTCCTTTAGAGACCTGTTTAATTCGTTCAAATCTGGGATTATGTGACGCTAGTCTGCGAGCACGAGTGAGTGACGAGACCGTAGACAAGCTCCGAGTGACTCCACTGACATCCTCGAGCGTCAAAGTGAGCTGGAAAGCTCCTCGTTTTGGCTTCTCCCAGCTCGTGGAAGGATTCGTGATCGAGATGGCCAATCGCTCCGTCAATGAGGACTTTCGTCTTGTACGTTTGGTCACTCTTCCGGCCACTGATGTCACGGAGAAGAGCGGTACTCTTACCCTCCACGGTCTTACGCCGACGGCTGCGTACCGTTTCCGAGTGAAAGCTTTGCTGCTCGATGGACGTGGCACTTTCAGTGATGTCGTTACGCTGCGTATGCCTACGAAGCCGAGGAATACGTGGAGACGTTGCGTCACTCGAACTGTAGACGAGGAGAACACGAGAGCAGGAATGCGCGTCACCAACACTCCTCCCTTGCAGCGATTTCCGTCTGCTAGACGAGGACATTCCCTCACATTGCTGGACAATTCTCTGTACCTCTTTGGAGGAATGGCGAAGAGCTACGAGTGCAGCCGAGCACACAAAGTGCCGTGTTTATTACAGCCGAGTCCACGATCAGTGTCCAACGATTTCTGGCGATATGATCTGCGCACGGAGACGTTGGTGGTCTGTGCTCCGCCAGCGTTGGTACCTTCTCCAAGAGAGAAACACTCGATGGCAGTGGTGAATGACCGCTTGATTCTATTCGGAGGACGGCAGAACGACGTGTCGGACGCAAATGACGCCTCGACGTGGGGACCTCGAGCCCTGAATGATTTGTGGGAGCTGTCGGTCTCCTCCAGTACAGCGAAACAGACGTCAGTGTCGCTGGATTCTCGTCAGCCATCGGCTTTGTCTATTCCGGATGGAGGACAAGTCTTTGCGCTTGGGAGGAAGAGTGGTAGTGCTGGTGGAGGGCAACTCTGCGTTGTCAACGTGTCTGTGAGTGTGCAGATAACACACGCGTGTCCGCACACACTTGGCTTGCAGGTGTTTGGCCCCGGACCTGCAACGTTTCCAGGTCGACAGCAGAGTGCTCACTTTCCTGTTCGTGGAGCGATAGTCAAGGACTGAGGAGCCTACAAGGAGACAAGAGAGCGACTGGCACTGCGCCGAATGCCAGAGCGTTCCCTGTGTTGCTACGTAGTCCCGACGAAGCTGCAGATAAGAGCGAATGCGCCCCAGGAACGGAGAAACTGCAGTTCGTGTCGACGTCTAGTCTCGAAGCGCTCTCGGTCTTCCATCAGCTGCCTGTTGCCGGGAACTGGACGCTTGAGTTGACTGACACTGCAGCGGACGGCTTTGTCGGGACCCTGGACTCGTGGGACGTCACTTTCGACGTTGCGCCTTGCGTTCCTGCCTTCACGTGGACGAATCTGTCGCCCATAGCAACGGGAACGGCCCCGACCGCGCGGCCACATTTGGCGGTGAGCAAGATGGTACCAGCGAATTGGTACACTGATGCAAAGAATTTTTGGAGATACAAACCCGGATGGGTATTTTGCATCTGGACCTAATCTGTGTATGCTGATAAATTCTTATTTTGCGTTCCCCTTCAATATCACGATCATTCTACCCTCATAGCTCCCTGTTTACTGCAATAACGTATGAAAAACACACCCTCATAAATATAAGACGACGGAGTGATCCCGCCACAGTGAGTAATTTGGCAAGCACGAGCTCTCGATGGACAGTGTCGAGCGCACGAACCGCGGATGGGATGCCCGGCTGACTGTTTACTTGCGCAAGTAGCTCAGCCACCAACCACTGGCTGGCCGCGTCCGCTGTTTGCTTTTCAGCTTCATTCGCGAATCTGCGTCGGAGACCACAAGCGCATCGAATTGCTGCCAGCGGGCAAGTGTTCATTGGCAGCAATTCGTCAGCGGCACCTCGGTAGTCATTCCTGTTTTTGTCCATCGGGTGAGTGAGTGCCTATTATCTACTGTAGTGCCACTCAATTTGCACACTCGCTCTTGTTTTGTACACCGTTTCTAACGTGATTGTTGTCACTTCAACAGCGGATGGGCTATCCAGTGAGTTGTTATCAATTGAGTGGCATGCATCCAGTCACTCACGTGAAGGTCGTGCGCAGCTCCAACAAGTTCAAGGCCTACAAGAAGCTCGAGCCCAGCTTGTCCCGGCGGGCATCTGGCACCGGGTCCGACTACTTGATTGCTGTCGAGATTCCAGACGATATTCATATTCATGTGTCTACACTGTCCTGTCAGACCGTCACACCGACCGTCGTTGGACATCATTGGGTTGACCAAGGCCTATCGAGGCTCGAGTCACCCACGCTGACAACTTGAAGCTGTTCAAGGTACGGCATCTGGTACCTGGACAGTAAGAGAGACACGCCGAGCAACTGTCCTGGTAAGCTTGGTCGCAGTGAGCGATTCATGGTCGAGCTCAAGTGTCATCAGCAACTGCGGATGAAGCGACATCAAGGTGCAAGTGAAGTTCAAGCATCGAGGCACCAGCTACTGGCACACAACAAAAGTCGAGTTGCATCGTAGACACATTATAGTGGACAAGTTGCATTCCAAGGCAACTGCGTGCTGTTTAACCAAGCTCAAGCTCAGCCGTGCTCAACCACTACCGTCTTCATGTCTGGGCTGCTCTCGGGCTATGACGATGCTTGTCAGTGCACCAAATCTGCTGAGTCCAAGCCATCAATGCTGTACGTACTGCTGTGCTCAACCAGTTCTCGTACGCGGTGCTGTGTTCACTCCATGCATCTACGTCATCAACGTCAAGACTCCTGCCTACCACTAGCCAACAGCCTTGTCGCTCCGTATGTTGACTTCGCGTGTCCCCGTGCTCGACTGGAGTCTGGTTCACTATGACGTACGCTCGATCACGTTGATGCGGCCATCCCATTCGCCTCGACAGTGCTCCACAGCATCGGCGGGATCGGTGGCTTTGCTCATGTGTACGGCAGACCTGCAACCTATCGAAGCCACATGGAAGTCACCTCCATAACAAGACCAAGAGCTCTCTATCATCCCGCGCATGCAGGACCTCGACGTCGTGAACGAGTTCAATCGGGTATGGCCGTTGTCCGATCTTCGGCAAGGGTCGCGTGAAGGTGATTGGTATCGGCTCAGTTCCTCGATGCGTTGGATACGCATCTGGTTGGTGTCGGCACTGTTCGTTGATGTCCCAGCGGCCTTAGTCCAGGTGGTCCAGGTGGATCGACAAGTCTACGCAGAGCTGCAGCGTGTGGCACCTGGGAATCCAGTCTCTGCCTATGCGTTAGTCTCCTGGTCAGCCTTTGACAATGCGCTCGAGGCCTCTGGCGGTACTGCTAGTGTCGAAGCCTACGAAGTTCAGTACGCAGTGTCTGGGTCAGGCGTCTGGCAGTCGCTGGGGGATTCACTGACCGGATTTCGCGTCGACTTGGGTGCTCAAGCCACGGAACACGTGCCCAAGCAGCTCGTGCAGACGATGGCGAGTCCATCAACGATGGGTATTTCAGACTTGGCTTGTCGTATGAAGGCTCCAGTCCGAGTATCCTGGGCGGACGAGCTACTGCTGGTGTGGTGACGCCTCCGATCGCTTTTGACGCCAGTGCAGACGCCATGAAGACAGCGATCGAGTCTCTGGAGCAGGTCACACAGGTGCAGGTGGAGAGGAATGCGCTGGACGCTGATGGAGCGTTCGAGTGGATCATTCTCTTTGATCTCGTGGCGTACGACGGCGAAGATCCGCTGCCGTTGCTGTCGCTGTATACAGAGACGGTGTCAGCTCAGTGGACTGGAGACGGAGACCAAGTAGCTGTTCAGTATCTGCGCATGGCTCCGAGTTCTCCTGGTCGACATGGGACGTATTTGCTCGGATGAATGCAGCTACCAAGTCACGGGGACTGCAGACTGGTCGAGCCTTCAGCTTCCGTGTTCGAGCGCAGTATTCGTACGCTATTGGCTGGAGTTCCATGGAGTGCCAGTAGTGAACCACTGTAGATCCCAGCAACGCCAGTACCGGGAAGCTTCCTTTCAACCTCGAAGCTACTAGCGGCAACGACTTCTCATGTCACGATCTCGTGGCGTATGCGTCGAGAACTCACGCAGGAAAATGGCATCTTTGCTAGGGAATTCTTCCCCGTCACCAGCTTCCAGGCTCAGCAACAATGCGACAGTGAGATCGGCTGGACTACGATCAGTGAGCGTATACCGCCGGGGTTTAGTGGCAACAGTGACACCTTTGTAACTGTTGTTGCGTCCTTGGAGCGTCCGCCAGGTTCCACCTGCGAGTTTCGAGTTGCTGCGACGAATGCCAACGGCCAAGGACCTTTCAGTTTGCCTTCAGCCAAATTCACAACGTTGCAAACAGCTCCGGGTGCTGTGGCGAACTTACGGGTAGCTCGAGACCCGCTTACTGTGGTCTGGAACACGCCTGAGGTGCTGGGCGGTCATGCACCGGAAGAGCTAACCTACGATGTGGAATACCCGCCACAAACTTCTCGGCTCGAACGTGGACCGCGATTTGCCCAGGCTGAGCTGGTGGACTGCAGCAGTTCGACTCCGCCAACATCTCCAATGACGTCGCTGAAAGGATACACCACGTACGTCACGCGCGTCAGAGCGGTAGCTGAACGGCAAGCTGGTAGCTTCTCCCAGTCCGCAGAGTTCCTGACAGATTACACGCTTGAAGACGACTCGAACAGCGACAACGTCAAGAATTTAACCCTTGGAACACGCCAAGTGGTGATTGCTGCAGCTTCGTCAGCAATGCGCTAAACACACAGGACTGTTACTGACTTCGCAGTTGGATCGTGGGAAGCGGGCGAGCAGTGGGCGGTTCTAACACAGTGGGAGATGGAAGGGCAAAACCTGGGCGAGCACGGAGCGTTTTGTGTTCTTTCGCTGATCACGTGGTTCGGGCGAAAGAACCGGGGAGCAACATTTCTTTTTTTCTACACGGCGAGGTGTCCAGACCCCCTATCGAGTTCCAATTGACCAGTCTGCTCCTCATCTTGCGCATCGAATTGTTGCTCTTGATGTCTACGCTTGGGGCGCTGGGGGAGCTGGTGCGAGGTCTTCAAACGGAGCTTCAAGCGACTTGAGTAACGGCGGAGGAGGCGCCTTTGCACGTGGAGTTTTCCGTGTCAGTGCCGGTGATGCTGTGGACATTTTAGTTGGCGGTGGAGGCCTTCAAGACGGTCGTGGTGGGTTCAACGGCGGTGGAAACGGCGGCACAGGCGATTTCCCAGGCGGCGGAGGCGGTGGCGCGTCTGAAGTGCGCGTGAATGGACGAACAGCCGTCGTAGCTGCTGGAGGTGGCGGTGCGGGCTCGACGGATTACTGTTGTGCCCATGGAGGAGGCGGCGGTGGCTTGGATGAAGCAGAGTCTGGTCTTGCACCGGATGCAACATCCGGTGCAGCGATCCCACTCGACTCACGTGTGACTGGACAAGCAGCTAGAGACGAATATCATTCCTCGAATGTACCGGGAGACACGAGAGACTTCGAGGGACTCCCAGCGAGACATGGACACCTCGACTGGGGCTTTGCTGCGAGTAGTGCAGACTACTCCGTTCTAGCAACTGGAGGCACAGGCGCCACGCCAACAACGGCAGGTGTGGCGGGGACTGCAGGTTCCTATCGCTATTCTCTTGAAGGCACGTGTCTGTTGAACCCGCAGACATCTCTGGTGGACGTCGCCGTGTCTCCGTTGACAGCATCGCATTGGCCTTCGAATGGTCGAAATGGAAGTGGCGGGAGTGGACAGAGTGGCAAACAAGCGGGTGGAGGCGGAGGTGGAGGGTTTTTCGGTGGCGGAGGAGGAGGCGCAGGTGTTGACGGAGCTGGAGGCGGTGGAGGCAGCAGCTTCGTCTCCTTTAGAGACCTGTTTAATTTGTTCAAATCTGGGATTAGTGACGCTAGTCTGCGAGCACGAGTGAGTGACGAGACCGTAGACAAGCTCCGAGTGACTCCACTGACATCCTCGAGCGTCAAAGTGAGCTGGAAAGCTCCTCGTTTTGGCTTCTCCCAGCTCGTGGAAGGATTCGTGATCGAGATGGCCAATCGCTCCGTCAATGAGGACTTTCGTCTTGTACGTTTGGTCACTCTTCCGGCCACTGATGTCACGGAGAAGAGCGGTACTCTCACCCTCCACGGTCTTACGCCGACGGCTGCGTACCGCTTTCGAGTGAAAGCTTTGCTGCTCGATGGACGTGGCACTTTCAGTGATGTCGTTACGCTGCGTATGCCTACGAAGCCGAGGAATACGTGGAGACGTTGCGTCACTCGAACTGTAGACGAGGAGAACACGAGAGCAGGAATGCGCGTCACCAACACTCCTCCCTTGCAGCGATTTCCGTCTGCTAGACGAGGACATTCCCTCTCATTGCTGGACAATTTTCTGTACATCTTTGGAGGAATGGCGAAGAGCTACGAGTGCAGCCGATCACACAAAGTGCCGTGTTTATTACAGCCGAGTCCACGATCAGTGTCCAACGATTTCTGGCGATATGATCTGCGCACGGAGACGTGGTGGTCTGTGCCTCCGCCAGCGTTGGTACCTTCTCCAAGAGAGAAACACTCGATGGCAGTGGTGAATGACCGCTTGATTCTGTTCGGAGGACGGCAGAACGACGTGTCGGACGCAAATGACGCCTCGACGTGGGGACCTCGAGCCCTGAATGATCTGTGGGAGCTGTCAGTCTCCTCCAGTACAGCGAAACAGACGTCAGTGTCGCTGGATTCTCGTCAGCCATCGGCTTTGTCTATTCCGGATGGAGGACAAGTCTTTGCGCTTGGGAGGAAGAGTGGTAGTGCTGGTGGAGAGCAACTCTGCGTTGTCAACGTGTCTGTGAGTGTGCAGATAACACACGCGTGTCCGCACACACTTGGCTTGCAGGTGTTTGGCCCCGGACCTGCAACGTTTCCAGGTCGACAGCAGAGTGCTCACTTTCCTGTTCGTGGAGCGATAGTCAAGGACTGAGGAGCCTACAAGGAGACAAGAGAGCGACTGGCACTGCGCCGAATGCCAGAGCGTTCCCTGTGTTGCTACGTAGTCCCGACGAAGCTGCAGATAAGAGCGAATGCGCCCCAGGAACGGAGAAACTGCAGTTCGTGTCGACGTCTAGTCTCGAAGCGCTCTCGGTCTTCCATCAGCTGCCTGTTGCCGGGAACTGGACGCTTGAGTTGACTGACACTGCAGCGGACGGCTTTGTCGGGACCCTGGACTCGTGGGACGTCACTTTCGACGTTGCGCCTTGCGTTCCTGCCTTCACGTGGACGAATCTGTCGCCCATAGCAACGGGAACGGCCCCGACCGCGCGGCCACATTTGGCGGTGAGCAAGCTGGTACCAGCGAATTGGTACACTGATGCAAAGAATTTTTGGAGATACAAACCCGGATGGGTATTTTGCATCTGGACCTAATCTGTGTATGCTGATAATTCTTATTCGCGTTCCCCTCAATATCACGATCATTCTACCCTCATAGCTCCCTGTTTACTGCAATAACGTATGAAAAAACACACCCTCATAAATATAAGGCGACGGAGTGATCCCGCCACAGTGAGTAATTTGGCAAGCACGAGCTCTCGATGGACAGTGTCGAGCGCACGAACCGCGGATGGGATGCCGGCTGACTGTTTACTTGCGCAAGTAGCTCAGCCACCAACCACTGGCTGGCCGCGTCCGCTGTTTGCTTTTCAGCTTCATTCGCGAATCTGCGTCGGAGACCACAAGCGCATCGAATTGCTGCCAGCGGGCAAGTGTTCATTGGCAGCAATTCGTCAGCGGCACCTCGGTAGTCATTCCTGTTTTTGTCCATCGGGTGAGTGAGTGCCTATTATCTACTGTAGTGCCACTCAATTTGCACACTCGCTCTTGTTTTGTACACCGTTTCTAACGTGATTGTTGTCACTTCAACAGCGGATGGGCTATCCAGTGAGTTGTTATCAATTGAGTGGCATGCATCCAGTCACTCACGTGAAGGTCGTGCGCAGCTCCAACAAGTTCAAGGCCTACAAGAAGCTCGAGCCCAGCTTGTCCCGGCGGGCATCTGGCACCGGGTCCGACTACTTGATTGCTGTCGAGACTCCAGACGATATTCATATTCATGTGTCTACACTGTCCTGAGAAGAACGTCAAAAAGAGAGGCTTGTGTGAAAACTCTTGTGGTTGGACCACAGGCCCTAATCGCAGGCTCGCAGTTCACCCCACGCTGTAACAACTTGGAAGCTGGTTTCCAGGTTAGGGCCATCTGGTTAACCTGCCCATTTCCAAGCACGCCGCAACCAACTGTTCCTGGTTAAGCTTGGTTCCAGGCGCATTCATGGTCGATCTCAAGTGTTCATCAGCAACTGCGGATGAAGCGACATCAGGTGCAAGTGAAGTTCAAGCATCGAGGCACCAGCTACTGGCACACAACAAAAGTCGAGTTGCATCGTAGACACATTATAGTGGACAAGTTGCATTCCAAGGCAACTGCGTGCTGTTTAACCAAGCTCAAGCTCAGCCGTGCTCAACCACTACCGTCTTCATGTCTGGGCTGCTCTCGGGCTATGACGATGCTTGTCAGTGCACCAAATCTGCTGAGTCCAAGCCATCAATGCTGTACGTACTGCTGTGCTCAACCAGTTCTCGTACGCGGTGCTGTGTTCACTCCATGCATCTACGTCATCAACGTCAAGACTCCTGCCTACCACTAGCCAACAGCCTTGTCGCTCCGTATGTTGACTTCGCGTGTCCCCGTGCTCGACTGGAGTCTGGTTCACTATGACGTACGCTCGATCACGTTGATGCGGCCATCCCATTCGCCTCGACAGTGCTCCACAGCATCGGCGGGATCGGTGGCTTTGCTCATGTGTACGGCAGACCTGCAACCTATCGAAGCCACATGGAAGTCACCTCCATAACAAGACCAAGAGCTCTCTATCATCCCGCGCATGCAGGACCTCGACGTCGTGAACGAGTTCAATCGGGTATGGCCGTTGTCCGATCTTCGGCAAGGGTCGCGTGAAGGTGATTGGTATCGGCTCAGTTCCTCGATGCGTTGGATACGCATCTGGTTGGTGTCGGCACTGTTCGTTGATGTCCCAGCGGCCTTAGTCCAGGTGGATCGACAAGTCTACGCAGAGCTGCAGCGTGTGGCACCTGGGAATCCAGTCTCTGCCTATGCGTTAGTCTCCTGGTCAGCCTTTGACAATGCGCTCGAGGCCTCTGGCGGTACTGCTAGTGTCGAAGCCTTACGAAGTTCAGTACGCAGTGTCTGGGTCAGGCGTTCTTGGCAGTCGCTGGGGGATTCACTGACCGGATTTCGCGTCGACTTAGGTGCTCAAGCCACGGAACACGTGCCCAAGCAGCGTATTTTCACTCGTGCAGACGATGGCGAGTCCATCAACGATGGGTATTTCAGACTTGGCTTGTCGTATGAAGGCTCCAGTCCGAGTATCCTGGGCGGACGAGCTACTGCTGGTGTGGTGACGCCTCCGATCGCTTTCGACGCCAGTGCAGACGCCATGAAGACAGCGATCGAGTCTCTGGAGCAGGTCACACAGGTGCAGGTGGAGAGGAATGCGCTGGACGCTGATGGAGCGTTCGAGTGGATCATTCTCTTTGATCTCGTGGCGTACGACGGCGAAGATCCGCTGCCGTTGCTGTCGCTGTATACAGAGACGGTGTCAGCTCAGTGGACTGGAGACGGAGACCAAGTAGCTGTTCAGTATCTTCCGCATGGCTCCGAGTTCTCCTGATCGACATGGACGTATTTGCTCGGATGAATGCAGCTACCAAGTCACGGGACTGCAGACTGGTCGAGCCTTCAGCTTCCGTGTTCGAGCGCAGTATTCGTACGCTATTGGCTGGAGTTCATGGAGTGCAAGTAGTGAACCACTGGAGATCCCAGCGACGCCAGTACCGCGAGCTCCTTCAACCCCCGAGCTACTAGCGGCAACGACTTCTCATGTCACGATCTCGTGGCGTATGCGTCGAGAACTCACGCAGGAAAATGGCATCTTTGCTAGGGAATTCTTCCCCGTCACCAGCTTCCAGGCTCAGCAACAATGCGACAGTGAGATCGGCTGGACTACGATCAGTGAGCGTATACCGCCGGGGTTTAGTGGCAACAGTGACACCTTTGTAACTGTTGTTGCGTCCTTGGAGCGTCCGCCAGGTTCCACCTGCGAGTTTCGAGTTGCTGCGACGAATGCCAACGGCCAAGGACCTTTCAGTTTGCCTTCAGCCAAATTCACAACGTTGCAAACAGCTCCGGGTGCTGTGGCGAACTTACGGGTAGCTCGAAACCCGCTTACTGTGGTCTGGAACACGCCTGAGGTGCTGGGCGGACATGCACTGGAAGAGCTAACCTACGATGTGGAATACCGCACAACTCTCGGCTCGACGTGGACGCGATTGCCAGCTGAGCTGGTGGACTGCAGCAGTCGACTCGCCAACATCTCAATGACGTCGCTGAAAGGATACACCACGTACGTCACGCGCGTCAGAGCGGTAGCTGAACGGCAAGCTGGTAGCTTCTCCCAGTCCGCAGAGTTCCTGACAGATTACACGGTTGAAGACGACTCGAACAGCGACAACGTCAAGGATTTAACCCTTGGAACACGCCAAGTGGTGATTGCTGCAGCTCGTCAGCAATGCGCTAACACACAGGACTGGTACTACGTCCAGTTGACTGGGAACGGCGGCAGTGGCGGCTCTACCAGTGGCGATGAAGCCAAACCTGGCGAGCACGGAGCTGTTCTTGTCTTTCCAGTCACGTGGTCGGGCGAAAGACCGGCGGAACATTCTTTTTTCTACACGGGAAGTGTCCAGACCTATCGAGTTCCAATTGACCAGTCTGCTCCTCATCTTGCCGCATCGAATGTGCTCTGATGTCTACGCTTGGGGCGCTGGGGAGCTGTGCGAGTCTTCAACGGAGCTTCA
>NW_003303523.1:9894-12968 GCF_000142945.1 Phytophthora infestans T30-4 | reverse complement strand
TACGGAGTTGTCGGTACTCAGGGCAGCGTTTCCGGATGCCTCTATGGTGCGCGGGTGGCTTGAAGCCGTTTGAATCGCCGCGGGGTTTTGACGCTGCTACGCCCGCGCCTAATATCGGACCAACTGTGCCTGAACCGAAACCGATTGTGCCCGAACATAGCATTTCTGCACTATCAAAACCAGTCAATGAAACACCATCCGTAGCTCAAGCCAGTGAGGGAGATTTTTACACAACTACATCCAGATTATCTACAGTTGATATTGAAGACAGAGATGTGGAGTTCGAAATTGCGAGTCCAGTGCGTCAACGAGGGAGACCTAAAGTCACGCCAAAAGCAAAGAAAGCAAACCGAAACAGGCTGATTCGGAGTGTAGAGGCAGATTCAACGCTGTTTGACTTGCAAATAAGCTTGCGGTCCGTTCACGAAAGCCTTTCCACGAACGCTACCTATTCATCCTCCGCTGAACTTGCTCGACGACTACAAGTGTATACATTTGGGACTAAGCCTAAACCCCCAGTGGCCCGACAGACGAGCAAACTCCCTGCAGGCAAGACGCTGACAGACTCAAGTTTGCTGACTCGAGTGCTTTCCAAAGACATACTCAGAAAGTGTGACGCGAAGGTTTCCGCGCTTCAACGCAAAACGTCTGGATTATCGGAGAGAGACGTATCGGTCGAGATTATTAGTCTGGGTGTGCTCTCAACAACGACATTACGAATGATGAAAGGTTGGCATCACGCAATTACAATCTTCGACTCTATTGACAAAGCGCTGAACTGGATCAGCCGAATCGACTTCACCCAGCCGCTTAGCCCGGACTACACTATTGAAGCAGACCATGAGATACCAAGCAAGCTTAAGCAGCTACAGATTCGCTCTGACTCGGTACGTCATCTTGTCACTGTACTACCTCGAAATAAGGCTAGTAAGACTAACATTGGAGCACAGATACATCTACTAGACCTTGCTGCCAGAGGGTCACTCGGGGACGAGTGCATGTATGCGGTGATGAACGTGATGTTTGCGTCCACACCAGGGGTGGTCACCATTGATTCGAGCCACGTCGGTGTAGCTGTCAACGGGAAAAACACTACAGACATGGAGGGCCTTGTGTCTCTTTTCGCCGGGGTTTCGGACGAAAAGGTGCTCGTTCCCATCAATTGTAATGGAAATTATTGGTGCGCTATCATGATCGACCTATCGACCGAAAGCATATACACTTACGACCCGATGTCATCATCCTATGCGGAGTCCCGACGAAGCTGCAGATAAGAGTGAATGCGTCCCAAGAACGGAGAAACTGCAGTTCGTGTCGACGTCTAGTCTCGAAGCGCTCTCGGTCTTCCATCAGCTGCCTGTTGCCGGGAACTGGACGCTTGAGTTGACTGACACTGCAGCGGACGGCTTTGTCGGGACCCTGGACTCGTGGGACGTCACTTTCGACGTTGCGCCTTGCGTTCCTGCCTTCACGTGGACGAATCTGTCGTCCATAGCAACGGGAACGGCCCCGACCGCGCGGTTCCAGCACTCGGTTGTCGTAGTCGGGAGCAGTATGTTCATCTTCGGAGGCACAGCGGGAGGTACTGGCTCGGAACTGAGCGACTTGTATCGACTGGATTATACCCCCAGTGTGGCGCTCGGTGTCGCGCCAACTGCTCGATGGACGCAACTTGCGTCTCTGACCGACAGAGAAAGCCCCAGTATCGCTGAGAGGAGAGTTCATGCAGGACGGGCAACGTTGCTGACTCCGTTTGAGTTGATGGCTGTCGGGCGTGGACTCAAGTCTCCTCGACGAGCGTCTCTCGGGTCCAGGACGGCGATGGCAGCTTCTCGCTTCGAGTCGCAACTGGACGTTCGTTTGAAGCGTCTCGAAGATCTGATCGACGGATGGAGAACTGTCGCTACTGCATCTGGAGAGGATGAGAGCGCTCTTGACGAACAGCGTCCTGTGCCTCGGTACTGGGCTGCTAGCGCCTTTGTTTCCTCACTGCCAGGTAGTAAGGTGCCGCGTGTATTCCTGTTCGGCGGCCAAGATGACACGACGCTGCTGGACGATCTCTGGAGTCTGGAACTGGCTCAGCTAGATGAGGATTTCCCTCAAGATCGTCGAAAGAGTCAACGGATCAGAGCGTGTGCGTGGAGACAAGAGAACTCGGTGTACAGGACACAGTGGACATCGTCTTGTGGGGCAAGCAATACGGCAGCTGCAGTAGATAAATGCACACTGGAGATGCTGCTGTTGTACGCATGGTGCGACGAGTATTACCAGTCGATTGGATTATAAACAACATAGAGTGTATCTATTATAATGAGAGCGGTTTTGCGTAGGAATCAAATTGCACATGGCCTTGCTTGGAAGTGATTGCTGTGTAGATGCTTGTTCAATCTTCCTTTACCATTACGTTACAGCAAGTTTGATAGGGGCCAGTATTGAAAGCTTCAACTTGGAGAGGATACCCACATTTGGCGGTGAGCAAGCTGGTACCAGCGAATTGGTACACTGATGCAAAGAATTTTTGGAGATACAAACCCGGATGGGTATTTTGCATCTGGACCTAATCTGTGTATGCTGATAATTCTTATTCGCGTTCCCCTCAATATCACGATCATTCTACCCTCATAGCTCCCTGTTTACTGCAATAACGTATGAAAAAACACACCCTCATAAATATAAGGCGACGGAGTGATCCCGCCACAGTGAGTAATTTGGCAAGCACGAGCTCTCGATGGACAGTGTCGAGCGCACGAACCGCGGATGGGATGCCGGCTGACTGTTTACTTGCGCAAGTAGCTCAGCCACCAACCACTGGCTGGCCGCGTCCGCTGTTTGCTTTTCAGCTTCATTCGCGAATCTGCGTCGGAGACCACAAGCGCATCGAATTGCTGCCAGCGGGCAAGTGTTCATTGGCAGCAATTCGTCAGCGGCACCTCGGTAGTCATTCCTGTTTTTGTCCATCGGGTGAGTGAGTGCCTATTATCTACTGTAGTGCCACTCTGCTGGCCAAGCTGAGCGAGTACGTGGGTGATGAGCGACTGACTTGATTGGAGTAAAGCTGACATAATGTTTGCGAA
>NW_003303523.1:0-2402 GCF_000142945.1 Phytophthora infestans T30-4 | reverse complement strand
AATGAAAGGGGCTGCTCCTCGGGGCCTATGACGATTCTTTGTCAGTTGCACCCAAATTCTGCTGAGTTCCTAGCCATCAATGCTGACCGTTCTGCTGTGCTCAAACCAGTTTCTCGTACGCGGTGCTGTGTTCACTCCATGCATTACCGTCATCAACGTCAAGAGTCCCTGCCTTACCACTAGCCAACAGCCCTGTCGCTCCGTATGTTGGACTTCGCGTGTCCCCGTGCTCGACTGGAGTCTGGTTCACTATGACGTACGCTCGAATCACGTTGATGCGGCCATCCCAATTCGCCTCGACAGTGCTCCACAGCATCGGCGGGATCGGTGGCTTTGCTCATGTGTACGGCAGACCTGCAACCCTATCGAAGCCACATGGAAGTCACCTCCATAACAAGACCAAGAGCTCTCTATCATCCCGCGCATGCAGGACCTCGACGTCGTGAACGAGTTCAATCGGGTATGGCCGTTGTCCGATCTTCGGCAAGGGTCGCGTGAAGGTGATTGGTATCGGCTCAGTTCCTCGATGCGTTGGATACGCATCTGGTTGGTGTCGGCACTGTTCGTTGATGTCCCAGCGGCCTTAGTCCAGGTGGATCGACAAGTCTACGCAGAGCTGCAGCGTGTGGCACCTGGGAATCCAGTCTCTGCCTATGCGTTAGTCTCCTGGTCAGCCTTTGACAATGCGCTCGAGGCCTCTGGCGGTACTGCTAGTGTCGAATCCTACGAAGTTCAGTACGCAGTGTCTGGGTCAGGCGTCTGGCAGTCGCTGGGGGATTCACTGACCGGATTTCGCGTCGACTTAGGTGCTCAAGCCACGGAACACGTGCCCAAGCAGCGTATTTTCACTCGTGCAGACGATGGCGAGTCCATCAACGATGGGTATTTCAGACTTGGCTTGTCGTATGAAGGCTCCAGTCCGAGTATCCTGGGCGGACGAGCTACTGCTGGTGTGGTGACGCCTCCGATCGCTTTTGACGCCAGTGCAGACGCCATGAAGACAGCGATCGAGTCTCTGGAGCAGGTCACACAGGTGCAGGTGGAGAGGAATGCGCTGGACGCTGATGGAGCGTTCGAGTGGAATTCCGTCTGGGGTGACAGCCGGGGATTCGGCCGACGGTCAGCCTTCCGCAGAACCTTTGGACACGTACACGACAGCCCATGGCGGAGGCAATAACGCGAACGAAGCCTCGGTAGTGCGTACACACGAACTACTGAGACCGGTGAACGTGGTACATACGCCAACGAGTGTTAGTGTCCAGTCAGGGGTGACCACGGAAGCGGCAAGTAACAGCACTGGATTAAGTGGATCACCTGTTTTGACGAGGTTGTCCCGGCCTTGTGTGCCACCAAATCTGCGAACGAGACATCGGTGGTTGATCCAGAGGATGCAGGCATCGCGCGGGAGGTGTTGAGTACGGCACCGAGTGTTCATTGCGAGATTGGTGCGAATGCCAAACTGTCAAGACAGCAGCCGACCGAGAAGCTGAACAAAATTCAACAACCCAATATGTCGGTAGCCCGCGCATTCAATATTGCGAACGACGACTCGGCAGATGGCCCAGAGATGGGAAACCAGGATGGGAAGGAGATGGACCCAGTACCGACTGTTGAAATCAAAGCGGATGCCGACGTTGAGACAAGAGAAGAGTCCGTAGCGACTTTGGATGGAGCGTACATCTCGGTTGCTCGAGTGTTAACGACTGAAGGAAATGAAGCAACGGAGGATACGAGAAATGATTTCTACGAACACCCAGTTAACAACATTGGCTTGGAAGACTATGCGAAGGAGCTGGCATTCCTGCCGGACTTGACCGAAGAGATCAACACGACAGTTGACTACACTGCGCCTATTGTTGCTGATCCTGAGTTGTCGACTGATCGACGAGAACGTCTGGTCGCGACGCTGAAGAACCACGAGCAGATTCTGATTGCTAGTGGTAACGCACTGCCGCCGCCAGCCTACGGCGCGGTATGCGATATCGACACACAGGGGCACGCCCCAATTAAACAGCGTGCCCGACGCGTGCCGTTACGATTCCTCGGCAAGCTGTACGAGCTGCTGCGCGCTTTATTGCGTGCAGGACTGATCGTCTTTTCAGACAGTCCATGGGCATCGCCGATCGTGATTGTGATGAAAAAGAACGGGCTGGACATCCGGCTCTGCATTGATTACAAGATGGTGAATGCTATCACCGCGATCATGGAGTATGCAATGCCGCTAGTCGACGACCTGTTAACAGATCTCGAGCGCTACCTATGGTTCTGCTCGCTGGATGCAGCAAGCGGCTTCTGGGCGGTCATGATGACCTTGCGAGCGCGTAAAGTGTCGGCGTTCGTCTGCGCACTCGGACATTTCGAGTGGTTACGCATGCCTTCGGGTTAAAGAACGCGCCGATGAT
>NW_003303522.1:111095-116171 GCF_000142945.1 Phytophthora infestans T30-4 | reverse complement strand
TAAGGGGATTTAGCAAGAATGAAAAGACCCATTAGGAAACGTTAGGAACCCAGGCAAGGTATTAGGCTTTAAAATGATCGAAATACCAGTCCCCCAATTTGCACTGTTGAAGGGTACAAGTGGCCCTGTAGTCCGTTTCCGGGGGGTTCGATTTTGGCCTCCGGGCGATCGCCGTAACAGGAGTTGAACATTGGCCCCTGGACAAGGACAGCGTCTACTTCGCCCGCCAAGCATCAGGTCTCACTATGGAGTAATCAAGATCACGAACTAGAGAACAAGTGGGCACGGAATCGTAACGGGATCATCAAGTGGAGATCAACTACGTATAGCGTTTCGACGGGGATTGGATTTGGCCTCGCAGAACATTCGTAGCGGAGATGAGCATTGGCCCGGACAAGTTTCGTGTATACTTCGACCCTAGGGACTAACTCAATAAATAAAGTCCTCAATTTGCACAGTATCACGCAAGTGCTTTCCCGCCCTCAAGAACCGGAGCTACATTGGCCGTACGAGCTCCGAGAAGGTTGGGAATTGCGAATCTAGTGTTGGTAGTGATAACTGGATAATACATTGGCCAGATCCTACAACCTAGTGAGCTTTTCCTTTACTCGTGCAGATCCGACAGGTTAACCGAATTTACTACTTGGTCGGTTACACCCTAGAGGTTCTCAACTCTCAAGATCCCGTCACAGGAGGCGGCAAGTACGACTTAAAGGACAACACAAAGGCAAGGGAACACACCCGCAAGACAACCCTACGGCCAGATCCACGATCTAGGCCCCGGATCCATAAGCTCGAATATTCGCTTAGGATACGGAACCATCCACGGACGCAGAGTGAAGATTTTCCACTGCTGCTCCACCCCATCCCCACGTCTCGCCAAGACACTCAAGCTTCACCACTTGAACTCTTCGGAAGTTACCGAGAGAGCAGATCCCGCCCTACCGACGGGTACACAAGGTGAGGAAAGTTCAGCAGAACACGGATCATCGGGGGACCCCCTCCGTTAGTCGGTGTCTGGGCGCAGTTGGTAAGTTGGATCTGGCAATCTCGCAGATTTTGCTGATCCCGCTACACCACATCGCCTTGGACGCTGGAGATTGTGAAATGTTCGAAAGGGGAAGACGAGATCCTGGGAGTCTTGGCCGCGAGCATCACTCCTCGAGCTAAGATGGATGAGGCGCTGACTAGGGTCGCTCCTAAGAAAGAGCCCAAACGCCGGATCCAGATCCCGATCCCGACGGTACAGGCAGACGAGGATCTGTACGTCCTGAGTTTCGATGGATCCGCTCGCGTACGACGCGGAGGAGGAGCATACAGTGCAATACTGTGGAGACTACCTGGATGGGAAGTTGTACGGGCCAGATCCACTTATGCGGAAGGCCTCACCGTCAACGAAGCGGAGTATATCGGGCTACTGCTGGGTTTGGATCTACTAAAGGGACAAGAATCGAAAAGGCTGGTGATTTGTGGGAAGGACAGTCCAGGTGATGGCCGTCACTAGGTCCAGAGGAAGGGTTGGATCCAGCCCCCAGATCCTCGAGGAAACATTTGTGAAGGGAGTCCGTATTGAGCGGATCCTCAAAGCACAGAACGAGGAAGCGTGGATCCTAGGACTAAAGAAGTATCTGATGGGGGATGTACGGGATCTGAGTCGGGAAGATGCCAAATCCTACAGCATTATCGCTACGGATTACGCGGTGGATCTGAATGACTTGCTCTTCTATTGCCCCCCTACGAAGAGAGTCAACGAGGATCGGGATGGATTGATGAGACTGGTGATGCCGGAAACCTTACAACAGGATGTCCTACACCACTATCACGCTAGCTTGGAAGGCGGACATCAGGGTATTGGTCGGACCTACCAACGGATCCGGGAATGTTTTCACTGGAGGGGACTATTCAAGAGCGTACAACAATATGTCGGTGAATGTGTGGATTGTAAGACAGGCAAGGGCAGGCCCACAATCGAAGGGAAATCACCTGGGAATATCCAAGCGACTTACCCTTTCCAAATCATAGCCATGGATCATATCCCCTCGTTGCCCAAGTCGTTCAAAGGAAACACAGAATTGTTGATTTGGGTGGACCTGTTTACCGGGTACGTGATAGCCAAAGCTAGTGCGTCTAGAACGGCGCAAACCATTGCTGAATCGTACGAGGAGTGTGTCTTCCGAAGATTTGGAGCTAGCGAAATGATTAGACATGATCGGGAGCCAGGCTTTATGTCTGATTTCTTTCGAGCATTCAACCGGATACTGGGGCAGCGACAGCGAGCAACCATGGCATATCGTCCCCAAGCTAACGGGTCGGCCGAGCGCATGGTGCAGACATCACGAGAGCACTCAAGATGTATGTCCAGGATTTGGATCAGAGGGATCGGGATGAGTACGCAGAACGACTCCCCATCGCGATAAACACCGCCCAAGACAGGATCCGGGGTGATACCCCATTTGACTTGGTACATGGGTGGGATCCCTAATCCACCCTGGAAGCGGCCATCCCAGTATGCAGCACCAATGTGGTGAAGTGCTTCCTCAGAAATAAGAGAATGGGCCTGACGCGGGGTCACTATCCCGAATCAGTGACAATTTCAAGTGATTAGAGAGGATTTGGGTTGGTGGCACGGATGCAAGTTGCCGGTGGTGGATTAGCCATGACGAGCAGCACCCCGTATGAAATGACGATGGATCTGGTATGAGCGATGTACGAGAAGGCAAGATCCACCAAGACTTACCTCGGATCCACCCTTACCTGGATTCACTTAAATGGATATGGGATATACTATACAACCGTGGATCGGGTGTGGATCCTATGAAGGAAGGATGGTCGGTGCCCTCTGAAGATGGATCTAGTAGCCACGGCTAATGAGGAGTCAAGATCCACCGCGAGGTACCCCGGATCCCATACTTCCGAGTTCGGATCCATGGAGGGAGGATCCCGCCTTCAGGGACCTGGATCCAGAGTATAGGGATGGTGGATGCAGTGGATCTCGAGCTTTCGTGGGACAATGGAGATCACAGACGGTTGCGAGATGATGTTGGATGATTGGAGAGCTCAGATCCACGACGAGTGTACACTTACAGTGAGGTGGATCCAAGCGACCTGGATCCGGATGAGTGTACCCATAATAGGGTGACCATGATGATTACGTCATGGATCCGGTGGATCTGAAGATAAACAGCTGGGATGATGGGTCAAGGGAAGAAGGGACATGCAGCCGAGCCTGGTACGGGATTTAGCAGATGAAAGACATAGAAGGTAGACATCCAGGCAGGTATAGGCTTAAATATCAATACAGTCCTCAATTTGCACAGTAACACACAAGTGCCTTCCCGCCCTCAAGAACCGGAGCTACATTGGCCGTACGAGCTCCGTGAAGGTTAGGAATTGCGAATCTAATGTTGGTAGCGATAACTGGATAATACATTGGCCAGATCCTACAACCTAGTGAGCTTTCCTGTACACGTGCAGATCCGACAGGTTAACCGAATTTACTACTTGGTCGGTTACACCCTAGAGGTTCTCAACTCTCAAGATCCCGTCACAGGAGGCGGCAAGTACGACGCAAAGGAACTACAAAGGCAAGTGAACACACCCGCAAGGCAACCCTACGGCCAGATCCACGATCTAGGCCCCGGATCCATAAGCTCGAATATTCGCTTAGGATTCGGAACCATCCACGGACGCAGAGTGAAGATTTTCCACTGCTGCTCCACCCCATCCCCACGTCTCGCCAAGACACTCAAGCTTCACCACTTGAACTCTTCGGAAGTTACCGAGAGAGCAAGATCCCGCCCTACCGACGGGTACACAAGGTGAGGAAAGTTCAGCAGAACACGGATCATCGGGGGACCCCCTCCGTTAGTCGGTGTCTGGGCGCAGTTGGTAAGTTGGATCCAGCAATCTCGCAGATTTTGCTGATCCCGCTACACCACACTCGTGCAGTTCGCGCCCTTCTTGCTTACACGCGAGGAAGCGCGAACGCTGGCGGTACTCGTAGCTCGCCGGGAGGAACGCGGCTCGGAGCTGTTCGCACAGCTGAGCCCAGGATGTGAAACATCCAGGGGATGTTGCTTCCCGAGTGTACACCCAACTCTTAGCACGACCGCTAAGGTTGGAGAGTGCAAAAGCAACACGCAGTTGCTCGGTCGAGATCAGAGCCGCGTCCATCGCAAGCTCTACTTCTCGGACCCAGAAGTGAAGGTTCTCGCCTTCCTTCCCTTCATACGGCTTTACCTTCAGCCGCATTGGCTTCGGGTGAGGCGGATTTGCTTCCGCCGCTGGAGCCTGCAGGTTCTCCCGCACATGCGCGATGAGGCCCTGCTCGTACGCGTCGAATGCATTGACGCGCTCGAGCTGCTCAGCCGGTGTTGATACCACCAGGCTCTGCAGGGCCTCCATCCCGAAGATGCCTGCCATCTTCCGAACCGACTCGAACTGAGAGTCGTTCATATGGGAGAAGTCGTTCCTATCCATGGCAACGAGCTTCGGAGAGGTTCAGGTAGTCTACCCGCGGTGGCGTGGATTGACCAACAAGTGCTACCAAGTGTGACGGGGTCACACAGCACCTTGCGCTAGAGGAAGTTATCTTCCGAGAGTATACAAACTCTCAGTGAACGGCAGTTCACAGGTCCCCTCTTTAGTTAAAGAGAGCGAAGTGACCTAAATAAGGTAGATTGTAAACTGAGTATATTTATAGGTAGGGTAAGTTTGGGTTTAATACAAACTATAAGTTACCTTTAGAAATGCAATGTCGTTTGACCAATGGTTGGCTTTGAACGACCTTGGTACCTTGTACCAAATATCCCGGAGTATGACGTGTCATACACCTGAAGTGTGAAGTGTCCCACTTCATGTACCCAGGGTACACTTAGGGCTACGTACCCCGCTACAGTGATAACCCCTACTGTTTTTTTTTAAACCTGGATTAGAACCGGTTTTATTATTTTGTTTTTGCCTGTTTTAGTTTAAACTGCCTATCACATGTTCTACTGTATTCCTACTTCTACTACTTCATATACTGCTATCCTACGTTACGTTCTCTACGTGCAACGTCTCTGTTCATGTCAGCGC
>NW_003303522.1:106177-109093 GCF_000142945.1 Phytophthora infestans T30-4 | reverse complement strand
CCAATTGCCACCACGCGTCCTCGCACGTCCGTCCATTCTTGTCCAAAGTCCAAGGGCCGTAGCTCA
Source organism: Phytophthora infestans T30-4 (assembly GCF_000142945.1). Classification (NCBI taxonomy): domain Eukaryota; phylum Oomycota; class Peronosporomycetes; order Peronosporales; family Peronosporaceae; genus Phytophthora; species Phytophthora infestans. The sequence continues at coordinate 109,027 of NW_003303522.1, read as the reverse complement.
TATTGCAGTTCATACTGCCCCGCCTTGTTTCGGATTCGTCGCCTTCGCGTCTCCACCAGCCGCTCACCCGCGTCGATGGCTGACCTCGCTCGGTTAGTTGCCTCTCGGTGCCTCTTCGGTGTTCGTCTAGCTTTGGCGGCACTGCTAGCCACCGTCGCTGCAAGTACAGGCGCTCTTGCCGACGTGTCATCGCTGACTGCACTTTCGTCTTCATCTGCTAACTGGGCGTTCAAATCCGCCGCCGCTTTCTGTAGGAATGGGGCAGGCTCGTGGTAGCTCGCTAAGAAGAAGACGTGTGCTATTAACAGCTCTGGCGCGCCGACCTTATCCTCCCGTTGTAGCACAACATTATCGTAGCCTGCCAGTTCCACAATCCTCATCGGTCCCATCCACTGGTGCACATATTTCGTCGCGTTTGGTCCCCGAGGAGGATTGTACAGCCACACTCGATCACCCACTACGAACGTACGTCTCTGTCTAACTTTTCTGTCGTAATAGCGCGCCTGACGCCTCTGCTCCTTCAATCTCGCCGCCTCCGCGCACTCGTGGCTCCGTTTCATAGCCTCTACTAACTTCCGGTGATACGGAATCAGCCCTCCGGCTTCCGTTACTTCCATTTGTCGTAATAGCTCGTTAGGCGCCCTGGGTTTCCTGCCCATCATGAGCTCGTTTGGCGTTAGCGCCACCGTCGAATGTCGTGCCGAATTGTACGCGTAAACCGCGAACTTTACCCACAGATTCCAGTCGTTTTGGGCATCATTCGCCATGAAAGTTGCAACACAGTCCTTCCAGGAGCGGTGGAAGCGCTCCATCATCTGTGGTCGATAAGGGGCTGGGTTGATTTGTTGCGCCTGCAACATCTCCGTCAATTGCTCAATCACTTTACCCGCCAACTCCGGTGCGCCATCAGTCAACAATTCCCTAAACACACCGAACTTTAGCACTACGTCCTCCATCAGGAAGGACGCTACGCTCTCCGCCGTGTGCTGCGTTGTACACTTCGCCACAGCGTAACGCGTCACATATTCCACCGCCGCTATGACATATCGGTCACCGCTATTTGCCACCGGGAACGGCCCAGCCACGTCTAACGCCCACCTGTCATCCACGTCGCCCGCTCGTATTGATCTTAAGGGTGGAATTACTTCGCGTAGTCGAGCCTTGCGGCTTCCGCACTCCTGACATCCTCTTACCCACTGGTTCACTTCGCGTTGGAGGTTGGGCCACCAGTACAATTGAGACATCCGGCCGTATGTGTGCGGTCCTCGTAAGTGGCCAGCCCACACCGACCCATGCATGGTTTTGAAGATCACCGCCCATGATGCAGGTGGCAAAACGACCCGTCTTCCTTGTCGCGTGTCTATCGTCACCAGCCCATACGTCTCCGTCACCTTCATGCCCTTATATACGCCGTCCTTCAGCAACTGCTGCACTAGCTTACTGCGTCGCTGAGCAGCGACCAACTCAGCGTTCGTTACTTGCAATGTCGCACTACGTGGTGCGGCGTCTTCATCCTCCGTCAACGGGGCCCGCAGTGTTCGAGCCCCCACTTCATCTTCGTGTCGCATCACCTCCGTATGGCGTGTATTTTTTCGTTTCGTCGTCACCGATTTCCGCTTCCGTTTCGTACGTGCTGTCGCTTCAGTCGAGTCTAACCGCAGGTCTCTCTCCGTGTCGGGCCGTGTCGTTGCTGCGCCTTCCCACGCCGTTCCTATCACCGTTTGCGCCGGTATCACCATCGTATTCCGTTGTAGAGGCTCTGTGTGCGTCCAGGTCGGCCCAGGTAGCGCCACTTGTGCCGCCGTCGTTGCCATCGTTCCTGGGGTTACTTCCGGTAGCGGTGGTGCTGCCGCCGCCGCGTCAAGCCACTTCTTCGCCGCACGAGTCACCGGCCGGTCGTCCGCCCACCGTACTCTTTTCTTCGCTGCCTCCTCAGCGCCATTTCGTTGTCCGTTCGAAGCTGCCACCGTTACTTCTTCCATCATCGGGTCCACCATCGCCGCCATGGTTGCTTCACCTCCTGGTTCCGTTCGTGCGTTCATTACCACTGGCAAGTCATCGTCCTCCGTCTTGGTTTTTGCTGCTATCACCGAGTCAGGGGCTCTAACCCCTGCGTGCTCACGTCGTCGTCTTTCACCAACTGCTATCAAAACCGCTGCTGGGGCCCGAGAGAGGGCATCAGCCACCACATTCGTCGCACCTGGCCGGTAGACAATCTCAAATTCATATTCTAGCAGCGTGAGGGACCACCTGTGCAGCCTACCGGCCAAGTTAGGCCTCGTCATTAACCACTTGAGTGCCGAATGATCAGTAATAATCTCGAAAACCCGTCCGTAAAGGTATGGTCTGAACAACTTCACACTCCAAACCACCGCCAAACATTCCAACTCCGTAATCGAGTAGTTAGATTCCACACTACTGTTAACTTTGCTCGCATACGCAATAGGTTGCCAACCTCGACCCTGGTCTTGCATCAAACAAGCTCCCAACCCGACTGTACTGGCGTCCGTAACGAGTCGAAACGGTAACGTAAAATCTGGGTAGACGAGTAAGGGCTTGGTGGTCAGTGCCGCTTTTGTCCGTTCAAACGCAAATTCCTGGTCTTCCGTCCATCTCTATTCTTGATCCTCTTTAATAACCGTGTCAGTGGGGCCACTATCGATCCAAAAGCCTCGATGAACTTCCTGTAGTACCCAGCCAAGTGAACAAATCGCTTGACAGCTACTGCATCCTCCAGTCGAGGGACTCGCCACTGCCGACACCAAGCGTTGCACCGGTCGAACTCACACACTCACTCGTGCCCAAATACTCCATTGATTAGTAGCGATACACATTTCTTTAGCATCAATG
>NW_003303522.1:100825-105752 GCF_000142945.1 Phytophthora infestans T30-4 | reverse complement strand
TGGGCTAATGATGCGCTGATTTTGGCTTTTTGCGCGAGATTGTACAGGACGGGCACCGGCGTTCGCATCGTCGGTGTCGAGGCAGCCTCGGCGTCAAAGAAGAAGAAATCTATGAGTGAAAAAATGAAGACAAAGGTTCAGGAACTACTCACTGAAGCGGATGTACTGCTCATTCCTGTAAATTTTGGGAACATGCATTGGTGTGCAATGATCGTGGATGGCAAGCAGAACAATGTCCTGTACTACGACTCAATGAACCTGAAGACGTACAAGGACGTACTGGACCGCATGTCGTGGGATCTGGCTACTACGCTCAGCGACGACTCCAAAGTTGTGTCCGTCAATGGACCGATCCAGACAGACGGATACAACTGCGGATTCTACGTAATGTTGAGGTTTTGGCGATATGTAGACAAGAGTGTGTCGCTGGACGTAACTCCGATTGGTCTAACGCTGTTACGCTTCCGCATCCTTCACTTCGTGCTTCACGGTAGCAAGCCATAATGCAACTAATACAATCTCATTTCTATTGAAACTGGAATTGTGACGGGGTCACACAGCACCTTGCGCTAGAGGAAGTTATCTTCCGAGAGTATACAAACTCTCAGTGAACGGCAGTTCACAGGTCCCCTCTTTAATTAAAGAGAGCGAAGTGACCTAAATAAGGTAGATTGTAAACTGAGTATATTTATAGGTAGGTTAAGTTTGTGGTTAATACAAACTATCAGTTACCTATAGAAATGCAATGTCATTTAACCAATGGTTGGTTTTGAATGACCTTGGTACCTTGTACCAAATATCCCGGAGTATGACATGTCATACTCCTGAAGTGTGAAGTGTCACACTTCATGTAACCAGGGTACACTTAGTGCTACGTACCCCGTTACATCCTCCCCCACTTAGGTTCGGTTTACCGACCAATCAGAATGAAGAGATGTTCGTCACAAACTCTCATTCTCAAAGTCGAAAACCATCGACTCGGCCGCGCGAGCGCGGCGGAGGCTCACTTTACAGTTAGAGCCTCGAGCAGCAACCTGTGCGCTCTTCGTCAAGGTCTCCACTTCGACCGTTAACATGCCTCGTGGCACTGCTAAGAGCGGTGCTAAGACACGCTCCAAGGCTGCAGCCGGTAAGGCGCAGGCCAAGAGCACTAAGCCTCACGGCAAAGGCTCTGCACTCAAGGAGGCTACTCAGGTGGCCTCCGAGGCGATCGGATCCTCGGGTGACGCGGCTGCGGACAAGCGCGCAAGCAGGCGCCGCAGTCCGTCGCCCTCGTCTTCAGACAATCGTCCGAACCCTCGGTTCGTAGAACATGAGTTCAACTCGGGCAGTGAGGACGATGCCGAGTTCGAGACCACCGGCTTTGGGAGTGCCCTTAGCCTTAACGGCCGGACTCTCAGAGCGCACAGAGGTCCTGGGACTGTGATCACCGTGATCACTAGCGGACGACTGCACGCTGTCTTCTTTGTGCTCACTGGGCACTGGGCTGTGCCCTCCCACAGAGCCCGCAGGAGCATCATGAGTGCCGATGAGGAAGGGAGTCCTCGCAAACGTCTCTCGCTTGCCGAGGGTCTTGCGCGCGCTAAGGCCTCTAAAGCCGAAGGCGCCAAGCCCTCAAAGAAGCGTACCGCCTCTAAGTCTCCACTCCGCGAGGAGAAGGAGACTCGACGCTCCTATCAGAGTCTCTTCGACTCCTCGGATGAAGAGGAGGAGAAGGAGGAAGAAGAGGAAGAGGAGGGTGCCATTGTTGAGCCCCGGGAGGTCTCGAATGACCTCGACCAGCAGCAGGAGGATTTCCAAGCTGCCCAGCGTGTGCGTGGGGGTTCGGTGGCGGCACCCGTCAACCAGGGAGCTGCCATCAACTCAAGAGGGTATTGGCCTCCCGAGGAGAGCTCTGGGGCTGACCTCTTCTTAGAGCTTCTTGTCGCTCCTCGTGGCCTTGTGGGCGGCCACACTTCTAGGGGCATCTATGAACGAGCCCTTGTTCAGAAAGAACAGTTGTTCGTCGACAACGTGGAGGCTGCTCGGTGTGTGCTTCTCGCGCCACACCGCATTCCCCTTAAGGACTTCACGACTTGTCGTAAGAAGCCCGAGACCCGGGGTGGTCTCTATCCTGTTTGGGGATACCCCTGGGTTATGCCCGAGAACTGTCCCACATGGAGTTCTTGTGAGGACATGTTCTGGGCGTGGGTGGAGACTCTCAAGTACTCGCCCACGGAGTTATGTGAACTCCATGAAGATCAGCAGCTGTCCCACATCCTGGACCAGCGTGATCTTCGTGTGAGGTTTGCCCACTTGATCAGCAAGCGTATGCTGCCAAGGGACATCCTGAAGCGCGCGGCTTCTAGCGCTCACGATGAGCGCGGGTACGGTATGTATTCATCATCCGTACCCCGTTCGGGCAAGAAGCCCGGACTACTTATGAAGCTGCCGCCGCTTCTGTTTCCCAGATTGCGACAGCTTCGGGCAGTCAATCAGGAGCCGTTCAATCGGCTCCCACGAGTTCTCGGAGTGGGCATAACCCCTCCACTTCACGAGGAGCTGTCGCTTCCCGCGACACCGTTGCTCCTGGAGGATCCGCTCCACGTGGAAGTGGACTTCTCCATTCCGGTCAAGCAGGGGCGGAGGTGCCCTCGTACGAGTACGAGTACTCGGCGCCTCCCGAGAGCCACTCTCGTTCGAGTGCTCCGACCGCGGGTCCGACACGGGACCCTGAGGTTGACCGCCTCCGTCAACGTGTCCTCGTGCTTGAGATTGCACTTGGCCTTGGGACTGGCGGTAATGCTGCCGCCCAGGCCGGGAATCAGGGCGAGCTCGCTCGTCTTGCGGGTCGCCTGGACCTGGTGGAGCGAGAGGTCGCGAGCCTGCACCTGCGGGTGGATCGCCGGGCCTCTTCGTCCGATCTGGACGAGGCCTTTCGCATGATCCGACGGATCGAGGCTTTGTTGCCACGTCCGGAGCCGCCTGCGGCACACTCCCAGACGTACGCGTATGGTGCGTACCCGGCGTACTCAGCGTACTCGGCGTATGGAGCCGGGGTCCGTTCGTATGGAGCCCCTCCGGCGTACGGTCTTGACCGCAGCCTTGCCGTCCCGACCGAGGCTTGGGTGCCTGCTCCGACGCCCTCGTCGACGACTGTGACCGGCCCTCGCTTCGAGGAGCTGGGTCAAGGAGGGTCTGCGAGTCAGCAACCCCCTGCGGGTCAAAGTACCGCTTAAGACGTCCGACATAGAACGTCGGGTGCGTCTTCATTGACTTTGGAAGGTCGATGGTGTACGACGCACCATGTCTGGCCAGGACTGCAAAAGGTCCGATGAAGCGGTGCTTCAGTTTGTTGCTGCCGACAGAGCTAACAGTGTCTAGAGGTAGGTTCCTCGTGTCTAGCAACACTAAGTCATTAACCTCAAATATACTTAAGTTTCCTCTTCCTTGTTTGTCTGAGTACTCCTTTTGTTTATCTTGGGCCGCTGCCATGGCATCGCGGACCCTGCTGACAATGTTCAGCTTGGTATCCATAAAGGATTCCACCTGTTTCCGCAGCGAAACTGGCCTCACATCCGAGACCTGGGAGGAAAGGGCTTTCCGAGCCTCTCCCCCACTTAGAATAGAGGAGTCAGTGTCTCCTCGAAGAGTGAGAGGCACTCTGGGGTGGCGGAAGCCGTTCAAGTAGAACGGCGTGAACCCCGTGGACGCGTGCACCGCGTTGTTGAGCGCAAACTCAACAACTGGAAGCTGCGACGATCACGTACGTGGCGCTGCCGCGCACACACTGCGCAGAGTGTCCTCGAGCACTCGATTGACGCGCTCTGTTTGGCCGTCTGTCTGCGGATGATCCGCAGTGGACATCTGCAGACGAGTTCCCAGTAAAGGGAACAGCGTTTTCCAAAACGCAGCAGTGAACCGCGGGTCTCGGTCCGAGACAATCGTCTCCGGGAGACCGTGATAGCGGAACACGCCATCGACGAACAACCTTGCGGTTTGTTCGCCCGTCACAGTGACGGGAACTGGAGCAAGATGTACCATCTTGCTCAGCCGACACACGAACACCAAAATTCCGGTGTTGCCGTGTCCGTCGGCGGGAAGCCCAAAGATGAAGTCAAGACTCATCGACTTCCAACAATCAGCCGGTACGGGCAGGCTCTGTAGTGGAGCCGAAGAGTGCCCTGCGGGTTTAACCCGCTGACATGTTTCACATGTCTTGACGTACCGGGCGACCGACTTGTACATGTGGGTCCACCAGAAGGACTGAGAGACCGACAGAAAGGTCTTCTCGCGGCCCAAGTGGCCGCTGGAGGGCGCGTCATGCGCCTCCGCGAGGATGTCGAACTTCAGATCCTCGTCGTTGGGTACAACCACCCGTGGAGGATCAGTGGGCTCTACCCGATAATAGAGGAGGCCCTCCTTCAACTCATATCGGTGGAGCCGTGAGCGCTGTCGCGACGAGAGCCAGTCGGACTTCGCGCTCGTTCCGGCCTTAAGGAACTTGACGATAGGCGCGACAGCCTCATCGTCCCGATACGCCATGCGTATCCGATCATATAGATCCGTTGTCACCCGCGTGATGTGGGCCAACTCATAGTCGGGACGCCTAGAGAGGGCGTCCGCAAGCACGTTGAGCTTGCCCGGCTTGTACTCGACGCGGAAGTTATATTCCGCGAAGAAGGACAGCCACCTCGCCATCCGTTGGGAGAGGTGAGGCGAGTTAGTCGCCGTCCTCAAGGACGCGTGGTCTGTGTAGATCACAAAGGGCGTAGAGCCCAGAAGGTGAACACGGAACTTCACAAGGGCATATTTCATTGCCAGGAGCTCCTTGTCATGGACAGGGTAGTTCCGCTCGGCGGCTTTGAGCTGCCTGGACTGGAATGAGATGACTCGTTCCTGTCCAGCCGTGTCGTCCTGCAGCAATGCACACCCGATGGCGTAATGA
>NW_003303522.1:86906-91307 GCF_000142945.1 Phytophthora infestans T30-4 | reverse complement strand
GCATTACTCGACTTGTTTCTCAGGAGGGCAAGACCCAGGGTTCGAACGCCCCTCAGTCTGCTACACCTCCCCTGACAGCAGCGTCATCAGCCGGTCCTCCGGCGCTTCCTGCCCGGACTCTTCACGCCCTGCGGTAGCTCCTGTGGCACTCCCTGTCGCCGCTGAATCCGCGGAGATGGCTCCTACTGCTCCTCCTTCGCCTGCTGGTGGTACACCACCACTCACCGAAGATTCGCTGCGCGCTATGCTGGCTGAAAGTACGGAGGCATCGGTCGATCACATGATGACCTCGATAATTCCGTACTTGACTGTAATGTCACGTCACCAAGTGCAGCTCAGCGTTGCGCCTCCTCTCCACGACGATGTACACACTCAACGTCGCCTCGAGACTGCTGTTGGTTTCGATGATGTCCTCGCTTCATGTTCCACGACGTTCTCCAGCATCTCAGCTAACTGTTGAGGGGTCCAGCGAAGTTTCGTTTTCAGTGGTCGCTCCCCGGTCGGCATTCATGTTTTCTTATTCTTAATTCACTTCCACAGCGTAATCATGTTCATGTTGTTCTTCAAATGCATATACAATATGTTGTTGCAGTAACGTTCTTCGTCTGTTACCACAGGCTGCATCGCCCTGTGGACAGTTCATACGTGATCCAGTCACGCTAGTCTTCGTCCGCCACTTGTGCCATCTGCAGCCGATTCTCGCTCTTTCTTGGCTCGCAAATAGTCGTACAGCAGACCTCCACAAGACAAGTTTGATGATGTTCCCAAGTTGTATCTTCATAGCCCACCCACTTGACTTGACTCGCGTACAGCACGCTCCGTGCTCGTCGTCAGTGGTGTTCTGTCGTCGAGGATGGCCTCGACTTCATATTCACCGGCAACTTGATCTGGTTCCCAGCTGTCCTCAGGCAACATTCCTCATCGAAGTCGAGTCTTGCTTCATTAGTCGCGTCTAGTACCAACCGAGTGCTCGGTCGACTGTTGAACTCGTTGACAGCCTTGAGTCTCGACACATGCACTACTGGGTAGAAGCGATACCCACTTCGGTCAGGCAGTTCCAGCGCGTACGCAAACTCTTCCACCTTGCGCTTGATCCGAAAAGGTCCATGCCATCGGTGAGCTAATTTCTTCGTCATGCCCGGTTTGACGCGTTCCATGTACAACCACGCCCGGCTCCCATTCTCGAAAAGAGATCTCGGTGGGGCTCTTGCAGGATCTTCCATCTCTTCTGAAGCTTCTAGAGGGTCTGCCGAGTGTTCGTTTCCACTTGGTTGAGGTACAGCGGCTTTTTCCAGTCGACTCAGAGCATCATTATGCTTTTTTGCTCGTCGCTCCTTTTGTACAGCCTGATAATCTTTGGCTATAGTGAGGGCGACCTCATGTTGTCGATTGATCTCACCCCTCCTCTCTAGTGCGTCAGACTGCTTGTCGAGCCCTTGTTTGAGTGATGACGACATTGCCCGCAGCGTCGACTGCGCGTCCCAACCATGAACGAGGTAGAACGGCGTTTCCTTCCTCGTAGTGTCCTGAGAAGTATTAATAGCAAATACTAGCTTCTCCGCGATTTCGTCCCAATTTGCTGTAGAGGGTCTTCCGCGTACACCCGTACGGATCCCATCACCGACTTCACCGAGCGTTCCTGCTGTCCATTAGCCTGTGGCCGATAGCTCAAAGTCGCTCTTGATCTTGACTGCATCATCTCTGCGAACGCTTGGAACACCTCGCTCATGAAGCGTGGGTCGCGGTCATGCCTTATTAATGATGGGGCTCCGAACCGTCGGTTCACACATTCTTCGAACACTTGGGCAACACTCAGTGCAGTCGTATCTGACATAGCCTTGGCAATAACGAATCCCGTGAACGAGCACTGAAATAGGAGCAACGCCGTGTTGCCCCTACGAGATTTCGGTAGTGGGATCACAAAATCCATCGAGACGATCTGGAAAGGTCGTTCGGCTAGCACGTTACCAGGTGAGTATCCACGAAGCTGTGGACGGCTTTTACTCGAGCTGCAATCTGGACATGACTTCACATGCTTCTCCACGTCAGCGTACAAGCCGATCCAATAATAATCGGACTTAACGCGTGGAACGTCTCACCACACCTTGATGTCCTCCTTCCAGCGAGTCGTGACAGTTCTGCAAGCCCTCTTGAATCATCGTTGTCGGTACCACAAGCCGCAGCTTGGTCACCTCTTGCCAACCGTGGTCGTACCGACGATTCAATCCAAGATAGTGAAGCACGCCGTCTTCTGATAACACGAACCGGTCAGCGTATTTCCAGGCATTTCGAGCTTCTTTGTAACTCAGCTCTTGTGCTTGGCCCTGAAGCACCTTCTTGATACTAAACCACTTCTGCTCCTCGTCTTGTGCCACCTGTATCCGTCTGCGTCGTTCCCGCTGTATCGCTACCGGGTCAACATCTTCCGCATCGGGAAATCCGCTGGTACAGTCTTGTGAGGATGGTCTGGCAAATCTTCGCCGAATGAATCTTCGGTGGACGTCTCTCGTCGCTCTTCATTCTGTTCTTGAGCTTTTGAGACATCCTCCGAGTGTTCATCTGCAAACCTGACGCGTTTCTTGGCTTTCGTCTGTCGCCGAGTCATCACTGCTATATTACCATAATCGCACTTTGGTAAGCTGTAATCAACCACGAAATTTTCGAAAGTTTTCCACTTTGAAGACTCGCTGCCTGACAGTACATGTACTTGACGCTCTGTCCTCGTGACGAAACATCTACCGAGTCTTCATCCGGCTCGTAGATCATTTCCTGGATGCGGTTCAGCGATGCCAATTCCGACTTGCGAGTTTCAGCCAAGATTACTCGACTGACCTTCGATTCCAGCGCTTCAGTGGCTAACGAATCCGCGGCCGCGTTGTATTCTCGTACAACGTGAAGATATTTAACTGATCGAAGCTTGGCCGTGAGTTCCTTGTGAGTATTCAGCAGCGCTAGCAAAGTTTCCTTCCTGCATGCGATCACCCCTAGTGATTGTTGAATCGCGAGCCTTGAGTCACCAACGATGACTAAATCCTCGGCACCGTGCGCAATAGCAGCCTTGACGCCGTTGATCATACCTTTATACTCTGCCTCATTCACCGTGGTAGCCGAGAGGTAAACGTTTGCAGCAATCACTACCTTCCACTCAGGAAGGCTCCACAGCACCCATGAACAACTCCCGTAGCCACCGTACTTCTCTGTCTTCGCTGATCCGTCAAAAGACATGACGAATCCGCTGTAATTACGGGAAAGCCTGGCGTACAGCAACGCGGGGTCCATTCGAATAGTCGGGGAACCCTTGTTTGGAGGCGCCACCGGCGCGAGCGAGTCTTCCAGGTCAACGAAGCTCGTGATGCTTGACTGCAGTAGCTGCGCAAAGGCGACATCCTTCTCCTTCACGCGCTGCACCTTAAGGTGCCACTGCGATAGCAGCACTGCGAACTGGACCGCGCGTCCGAAGAGCGACTTCGACTTATGCACCCACTCTAACGTCGAGAATCGTGTATAGACATGTAGCGTCTTTCCTGCCAGCTGGACGTAACAGATCTTCAACAGCAGAAGTAACGCCAAACCTCCTTCTCAGCTGATGTAGTCATCTCGCTTCCTTAAGCACCCGACCGAGGAACGTACGGGGTGTAACTTGCCTTCATGTCTTGCATTAGCGTAGTGCTCAACGCCCATTCATTCGCAAAGAGCATGACGTGAACTTCTTTCGACCGATCGAAGTGCCTGAAGATGGGTGAATGTGAAACACTCGTCCTCAATCTTTCGAAGGAATGACGTGCCACAGAAAGGCCACCTTCAACGACAAAGTCTTCATCCTTGAGCTGGTACAGCGCCGCACCGTAGACCGCGAAGTCTTGAATGAAGCGGCTGTAGTAATTAACCGCTCCAAGAAACGACTGCATGCCCTTCTTACTCGTTGGAAACGAAAGCTCGGTGATGGCCGCAAGCTTCTTGGGGTCCGCCCCTGGCGAAATTTTATGCGACAGATAGTCCACCTTGGGTTGGCAGAAGATGCTCTTGGTGAAGCTAATGCTGATCCGACACTGTGCAAATCTTGTCAGCAATCGGTCCAGCGTCGCCACGCAGCTGTCGAAATCCTCGCCACCGAAGCAAATATCATCCACAAACGACCGTCGTCCAAATACAGGTACCAGCGATGATTCGTCCGGTTCCCCGTTCGTAAACATGTCAGCGACGGGGCTGTTGACGAGTTGTAGTACAGGGTCCGTCTCAGATTAATGAGCACATTCTAGACGACGCGGATCTTGCAGGACCGCTCGTCTTCTGCTTCCTCTTCGGCGTTTGTCTGCTACTGGTACGCTAACTATTCTTACTAGTATTTGCTGCGGCTTTGAACTTTTTTTTTTTATTGTCTCTTGTAGGCTGCTAAGGTTC
>NW_003303522.1:70339-86806 GCF_000142945.1 Phytophthora infestans T30-4 | reverse complement strand
CCGCACCGTAGGCTGGCGGCGGTAGTGCGCTACCACTAGCAATCACGTGATGTGCTCGTGGTTCTTTAGCGTCGCGACCAGGCGTTCTCTGGCGTTCAGCCGACAGCTCAGGATCAGCAACATTAGGCGCAGTGTAGTCAATTGTCGTGTTGATCTCTTCGGTCAGATCCGGCAGGAATGCCAGCTCCTTCGCGTAGTCGTCCAAGCCAATGTTGTTAGCTGGGTGTTCGTAGAAAACATTTCTCGTATCCTCCGTTGCTTCGGTTCCTTCGGTCGTTAACACTCGAGCAACCGAGATGTATGTTCCGTCCAATGCCGCTACGGATTCTTCCCTTGACTCAACATTGGCATCCGCTTTGATTTCAACAGTCGGTACTTGGTCCATCTCCTTCCCATCCTGGTTTCCCATCTCTGGGCCATCTGCCGAGTCGTCGTTCGCAATATTGAATGCGTGGGCCGCCGACGTATTGGGTTGTTGACTTTTGTTCAGCTCCTCGTTCTGCCGCTGTCTTGACATTTCGGAATTCGCACCAATCTTGCAATGAATACTCGGTGCCGTACTCAACACCTTCTGTGCGATGCCTGCATCCTCTGGATCAACCACCGATGGCCCGTTCGCAGATTTGGTGACACACAAGGCCGGGACAGCTTCGTCAAAACGGGTGACTCCATTCAATCCAGTGCCGTTGCTTGTCGCTTCCGTGGTCACCCCTGACTGGACACTAACACTCGTTGGCGTATGTACCACGTTTACCGGCCTCAGTAGTTCGTGTGTACGCACTACCGAGGCTTCGTTCGCGTTATTGCCTCCGCCATGGGTTGTCGTGTAAGTGTCCAAAGGTTCTGCGGAAGGCTGACCGTCGGCCAAATCCCCGGCTGTCACCCCAGACGCCAGACAGGCTTCCACTCGTTCACGTTCTTCCAGGATCAGTGCCCAGCGCTCTCCACATGTCAGACGATCACTAGAATCCACTAGCGAGTCTTCTAGAGGTCGTGCTAGCACCCCACCGGGTTCTGGGTAGTATGGTCGATCAACTGCTGAAGGCTGAGTTGCAAGCCATTGTTCGTAGATTTCGCATTCACGCTGAAAGAGCTCGCGGTCTCTACAACCTTCGTAGGCCAACACTTGCCAGTCTTGGTACTTCTTGGACTCCAGACGCACATAGCCGTCACCTCGTGGCAAATCCCCATCTGGAATCCACATCGCGATCGAGTCGTGTGCTGGTAGGTACACAGTTCGATCTGACACGTTGGTCAATCGAATGCTCTGAGGCCGTCCACGTCGAAACCTCGTCACTGACGGGATTAGCTTGTTCGTTCGACGAACCCATAGTACGTGTTCTTCCAGCCCGACTTGACGCTTCGCTAGTCGATATTCTCGCCACTCGTGCGCTTGAATGTCCAACCGCTCGGGTGGCCCGGCGTTAACATGGGAGCCGTATTCTTCGCTGTCGATCATGTTCTTGGTCTTTATCAGCGGGATTTGGACTTCGTGCGGTAATTGCGCCGCGCCGTGGAACAGGTCCAACCGGATCCCAGCTGGGATCATAAAGTCGGTCCCGAGTACCACGTCGACGCCTGCACTATGCGCCATTACCCACATCTCAAACTCGTACACCATCTCCCATCCGAGCGTAATCTTGACGCACGCTCGTCGCGTCGTAGACACCTTGCCTTCGTTGATTCCTTGAATGTCAATGCGGCGTCCGTGAGCAGGTACATCTCGGAGTCGCAACTTCTTGGCAAAGGCGTCAGTGATCACACTAACGTTCGCTCCTGTGTCGAGGAGGATCCTCGTTCGCTGGTCGTTCACAGCGTCTTGCACCAGAGCTCTCATTCTGATCCGTCGGTCGAATTTCTTGGCCGACCACCACCCCTGTCTCTCGCCAGGGTTCAACTTCATAATCTTGGAGTGACCCTTGGGCTCGTCTCGTGCTGCACTCGAAACCAAGCCGAGCGAACCCTCGCTGGTGCCCTCATCAGCATCAGCACACTCCATTATTTCTCCAACACCTCCACCGAGGATTCTACTCCTCTCCTTTTCATTTTCCGTCGCGTTCACACTTGTTACGTATTTATCAGGCCATTCACTCTGCCCCATGAAAGCAAAGATACACTCTGCTTCCATTGAAGGCTCGGTTAACTGTGGCAGCCCGATAGGGACCAACCCAGTTGTAGTTGGCGGGCTGCCTAGTTTAAATGACGTTCTTGAACGACGGCCTTGAGCTCTGGCGGGAGTTCCTCCTTCGTGCCTTTGGTGCGCACAAATTTGGCAAGGTCTTGGAAGTTGCGGAAAAGTTCGCATTGTCCAGCATCGTGGAGCTGCTTGCAGAACTTGCATCGCTTGTTGCAGTAGTGGGCGGAGTGACTCATGCCACCGCACACCGCGCATGGTCCGTACTGTGGGCGTCGGTTGTCGCGGTTGGAGTCACGTCGACCGCGTTGGTCCTGATTGAACCCACGGTCACTACTTCGGCGATCTTGATTGAAGCCATTCTCGCGATCAGGCACGTTTCCACGCGGTTGACGGTTGTCCGAACGTGCGTAGGTGCCTTCAGCAGCTGCACGGCGCTCATTTTCGTTAGCAGCGGCGAGGTATCGGTCGTTTTCATCCAATGAGAAATCACCATCCGTATTATCGGGCTGAAAGTCGTTGTACTCGTCTTGGACATCGTTGTAAGCGTTCGGATCTTCGTTTGAATACTCGGTGCCTCCCTGAGCAGCTTCACGACCTTCTAATTCAGCTAGTAGGTCATCCACTGTGGCTTCAATGAGCGTCACTCTTGGTTTGTTGCGGTTGTCATCGCGGCGACGGTCATCACGCCGGTTGTTGCGGGCGAATCCATCGTCGCGTCGCGTATCACGACTCTTGGAGTATCGGTACTCACTGTCACGCTTGGCCATTCTCTCCTTGCCCTTGAGAGCATCTTCGATGATCTCTTCGAGCTCGTGAATGTCGGCGACTCGAGCGTGGTAGAGACTCTCCGCCAGCTTGTCATCATCGCATGTTGCCAGGAACTGCTGTACGTGTTCTTTCGCGTCGCGACCACTCTTCTCGAAGTGTAGACGAGCGGTCCGAGCATAGCCATTCAGCCTGTTTATGTAGTCGCACAGATGTTCATTACGTTCCCGCTTGGCGGAGTAGTAACGCGACAGTGCCGTCTGCGTTATCTGCGAGCAGTAGTAGCGGATGAACGCGTCGCTCAGCAGCTTCCACTTGCGCTTCGTCTTCTTCGGAAGTTGACGGAACCAATGAATGGCTCCGTCCCGGAGACTTAGCTCAAATGGAATGCACCATTTGTCGGCATCTGTGTGGGTTCCAGTCATTTCATAGACGAACCCACGGAGCCACTGTATACAGTTCTCGCTCTTGTTGCGAGAGCCTGAGAACGGCGTGATGCGATCCAGCGGTCGGTGCGAAGCCATTTCAATCCTCGGTGTTGGGTCCACGTCGTTCTGCGTCGCTAGCTCATTCATCTGACGCATCAACTCGAGTTGAGGATCTTCCTCGTCGAATGTACGCACCAAAATGTCATCGTCACTGGAAGAACCATCGCTGTCGACTTGACGACGTCCGGCACCACCTTTGGGAGCTCGCGCACCGCCTCGGCGACCGAACGAACCCTCGTTACTTGCGTAAATACGTTGCATACGGTTCTCCGAACGTGGCGTAACCATGTGCGAGTCTTGAAAGTACGGTGAAGCTTCGGTAG
This sequence comes from Phytophthora infestans T30-4, assembly GCF_000142945.1. Lineage (NCBI taxonomy): Eukaryota > Oomycota > Peronosporomycetes > Peronosporales > Peronosporaceae > Phytophthora > Phytophthora infestans. The sequence goes on along the minus strand of NW_003303522.1, from coordinate 83,093 downwards.
TGCCAAAGGCACCACGCTCAGCTCCACGCTTGGTCGGAGGAGTACGAACGAGTCGTTGGGGCGTCGGCGGCAGTGGAATCTTAGACGGATCTTCATCTTGAATCATCGGTCGACTCACAGGCTGCTTTCCGGCATTGATGCCAACGGCGCCAAACGCCTTCCGAAGCTTCTTCTTCCATTTCTGGAGAGCAGCTCCGGCTTCATGTGGACTCCAATCCTGGAGCGACATCGTCGATGGGTACGTCTCGTTCTCGAACCCCAGCGACAACAGTAGCGAAACTGAATCCTCGGCAACTTGACTAGTCGAAACCGAGTTGACTGGGTATTGAAGTTCCTGCGCAAGCGCAGGCCAGTCGGCTTTTTTCTTGGGGATGGGCTTGAACAGCTGCATCCACTCATCATTCTGCATCAGCGCTTGTACGCGGTCGAAAACGCGCTTGGCGGCTGGTGTATCACCGTTGATAGGTGGGCGAGGTGCCTTCAGCAGTGCTGAATGCTTTGCACTCGCCACCGAAGGTTTAAAACCCTCGGTCCCATCGTCATAATCATCATAGGCGGGTTCCGGTCCCGCAACATCATCGAGCTCGTCGGCGAGGTTCCTCGAAAGGGACTTGGTCGCCTCGCTCAGCCCCGATGATAGCGTGGCCGTCTCCGGCGTCGCTGCGCCTGGCTCTGGAGCCGGCGTCTTATCTTCGTAATCTTCATAATCGTGGGCGTCAGGACCGATGTCCGCTTCGTCGTCGAAGCTCACTGAAAGCTCGGTGGCGGCTGCAAAGCGCGCAGCCGGGCTTGAACTCTCGTTGCGAGCCCCGCCAGACTTGGCAGGCGTAACTGGTACCGTTGGTTGTCCTTTCGTCATGTTTCTTGTTTTCTTTTTCTTGTTCTTCTTCTTCTCTTGGTATCTCGTAAACTGGAAGGCCATACAAACAGCTCACAATGGTCACAATCTGTTCCTGGGTCGCGGCACCACTTGTGGTGTTGGAATTCCCACGTGAACTCTAGCTACAAATGTAGCTAGGACGTTCCCACAACAATACGTCTACTAGGATAGTAAACGATCGTTCGGGCGGACCTGAAGACCCCAGTTCTGCCCTTGCACCGCCACAAACTGGACCTTGTAAACTATTTATATAGGCCAACCAGTAAAACTAAGAACACGCTACTAGCACGAGCAAAGCTAGCAGGTGTTTTGAATCCTCGTGGTCCCAACAGCGGAAGGGTACCAGGCACGGGTAAGCCTTTTACGAGATCACCGAGTGTTCAACACTCGGCTGGAAGAAATAAAAGGGAGGCAATTCAAGCACTCCCAGTCGTGCAAATAGGCAACAATAAGCCGTCACGTAAAACCTCCCGATAATAATCGGCCAATACACAAAGTCTCTTGGCCTTGCCGGGTGAACCCTCGCTACAGAGCTTCGAGCTCACCGACAGGCATAACACACTCAAACAAGCTTGACCTGACGCTTACCTTAAAGCCGGACGTCGCTCTGTGTGCTTGAGTGGAAATTCTGTTCTGTATTTAAGCTTACCCTTTCGGGTCTATTCCTAATAAGAAGTCCTAATCAAGTAAACAAATATCAAGTGAACAATGATCCGTTATGGATCTTCTTGCATACCAAGCGTCGTCTGCACTGTCGCATGAGCATCTTTAACGGTCCGCGCCCTGTCCCAGACGGTGAACGTGTCTTCCAAAGGTCGCTGAGTATTCCGCGAACTCATCCCAACCGCCCCTGAGGGTTCGTACCGTAGATGGTCCGCTGAATGCGAATCCGGCCAGTCCATTATTAATAATAAGAACAGCCTGGATTCAGTGACATAGGGCCGTATCCGATACTTGTTGAAACTCGGAGGTGACGCCGTCGAGTCCCTTACACCTTGGCGTCTCCGTACATCACCCGACCGAGGGTTCGTCGCTTGAACAACTTGGGCGGTGTCACGTCTTTGTCGACGGGTGATAATCCGCAACTACGGAGAAATCACTACACCACACTACCCTCCGTCCGAAACGGTATTACGACTTTGCCCTTACGTTCGTCGTATCGTACTTCATTCCGTTTGAAATCCAATACCGCTTTGTCATGTTTCAAAAATTCGACGCCCACCAAGAACTCGTCCGTGCACCCGTCGATGATACACGCCTCAATTGTTACCGTTTGTCCGAACGAATTCCGCATCTCGAATGTCCACACCCCAATAACGTCCAGCAAGAAGCCACCGATGCCTTCTACCACATCAACCGGGGCCAGTCGTCTCGTGCGTTCACCTCTCATCATCCAATCCGTGCCTGCTACTGAGTACCGAGCGCCGCTATCCCATTTCACCGGCCAACGTTCACCTTCTACGTCCATCAACGTCGTTGGAAGTCCAACTTCCGCCCACGTACCCAGCTCCATCGCTCCTACCTCTGTCTGCCGGCGCTGCACCAACCGTGCTTTCGCACATCCGCCGTCACCACCTCGGGTATTCGTTCTCTTGCAGCGTGGGAGCCTTCGTTCCCAAGCGGCCCGTGCTTCGTCGCGCTGACGTTCGCGTCGTTCACTATTAAGGGTCGCCACTGCTACGTCCACTTCTTCATTCACTGTCGATTGCCGCCTCCTTAACTTGGCCGCTTCCACACGTCTTTGCTTCGCCCTACGTTTCTGTTGTCTCGCCGCCTTCCTCACTTTGGCCACGTATTCCGCCACTTCTTCGTCGGTGCTGGTCACGCGCCCCACACTGCTCGACGCAGTCGTTTCCGCCTCGGTATCCACGCTGCTACCTCCGCCTTCCTCAGCTCGTTGCTCACTGTTTGCCTCGGTACCGGCTCCGCCTTCCTCAGTCTCACTCTGCCGAGTCTTCTTGTTGCCTTCGTTTTTTCGAGTTCCGCTCTCTGCCATTGCGGGATAGACGTAGCGCAGTGCTGCCTTTTCAGGCCGCACCGTGGCCACATACCGTCGCGCCCGGTCTTCATCTCGTCCTCCAGTTTCATCGTCCAATTGAGTGAGCGTTACTCGCCTCGCCGCCACCACACTCTCGTCGTTTACCGCCATCTCGCCTACCGACCGTTTCTCTTTCGTCCCGTCGTCTCCCGGTTCCGCCGCCACATGTCCACCACTGACTGCTCGTCCTCGTCGACTCTCCAGCTGCCTATCGTCTCGCGTCTCCGTCGCTAGCCCCCTTCTTGGTGTGGCTATCTGGGGAATCAGTCGCTCTTTCGGACGTAGTGATCCCCTCACTACGCCCGTTCCACGTTTCCCTCCGTTGATTGGTTCTTAGCTGCCGCCCGTGACGTTATGAACGCATCGTTCTGTGCCTTGGCCTCCGCATTCGGACACTCCCGCGCGAAGTGCCCCAATTTTCTATACCCTTAGCACCTCATGTCTGCACCAGTTGAGCGGGTTGCCCACGTAGCCGGATCAGCTCTGACGGACTCCGTTTTCGCTGCTGTTTCTGGCGCCACCGTCTTCCGCACCACCGCCTTCTGTTTTTTTTTGCTGCGGTAGAGGCTCCGACAACTCTTCTTCCGATTCGTCGCTGAACTCCTCCACTGGTAGTGTCACTCGGACTTTCGCCTTCTTCTCGGTTCCTCGTGTACTGTTCTGACGCTCGTCGCGTTGCGCCCTCGCCAAGCGCTTCTTCGTCGGTTGCCAGTACCAACCATTCCACGACCGCCCGTCAGGTACGTCCCATGTGCCTGTGTACTTGTTGTAGACGCACTGAGGATTGGTAAAATACGCTAACTCCGCGTTGTGCACACCCGTTTGCGCCGCTAAGTTCTCCGTCGTCGCTCCAGCGCCAATTTTAACTCCAGGAACGATCGCAACGTTGCCCAAGGTGCCGTTCATGGGGATCGCGTACGCGTTCGGTGCCGTTGCCCAAGCTTGGCCAATATTTATCATTCCTTGCGCTACGCTATCCATGGGATCATCGATTGCTGTAGCCTTATCTACTGCCTGCTCCAGCGTCATTGGCACAGGTTCTTGTTTCACCAGCATTCTCGTAGTTTTGTCCAAGTTTTTGTAGAACTGGGCTAACAACGCTCGCTCGCTCACATGATTTGGACCGGTCGCTACTCGTAGCCCCGCTGCAAAGTCTGCAAACGTTTTGCTAGGGTACATCATCCTCTGATACACTCGCCATTCCGCCATTGCTTGATCCGGTCGCTCGCCGTATCGCCGTATCAGCGCCGATTTAAGTCTCGTCCAGGTCTTGTCGGTGCCTGCCAGTTCTTGGTCCATTTGGACCCACCATGTTGCTGCGTCGTCCACCAACTTGTTGCCCACAATGTAGTAGAGTTCCTCGTCCGTCCAGTCCGCCCGCCCCGAGATTCGTGAACCTTCCACTGCCAGGTCCACCTTAGCAATCCAAGTAGACACCGATACTGTCGGTGATGGCTTATACGCAGTCAGTTCTAAGTCCTTAGGATTCCTGCGCTTGCTTCTACGCTCTCGTCGTCTTCGTCGTCTACCTTCTTCCGCCCGTGCCGCTCTGCGTCGTCGACGTCGTCGGTGTTTGCCGCTGTTCGATCGCTGGTCACTCGTACTATCCTCGTTTCCATCGTCGCCGGAGGAGTAGCTTGCCCCATACTCTCCGTCATCACTTTCGCTACTACTACTGCTGCTATCGTCACTTCCGTCTGGTCGCGCCCCACTCGATGTCCTTGTCGCTGTTCTCGTTCTCGAAGCTTGTCCCGCCGTTACGGAGTCTGGCACCTCCGGTACTTGCCTTATGCCGTGTGGTGATAGCGAGTCCCTCGGTCCTTCGGGTACCCTGAACGTTCTTCGTGGTGCCCGCCGTGCTGCTTCTGTCGTTTGCGTTGTAGGTTGCGGTCTCTCCATACCAGCTATCCTCGATTCCAAGTTTGCCACGGTGCTCATCATCCGGTTAAGTGCAGTTAGTAGTGCTGCGTCTCCGCTGCTTCCTGTTGCTGCGTCTGCCGCATGCCCTTGTCGGGGCTCGCTTCTTGCTCTGCCAGTGGTCTCCGCATTCGTCGTTGCTGTCGCTGTCTCTCGTCTCGTTGAATCTCTCGTTGAAGGCTTCTGCGTCGTAGTTGTGCGTGATGCACCCGACGCTCGTCTTGATCGTGTGGTCATTCCTCCCGGTGCCGCCGTTTTTCTGCTCCCCGCCATCACTCGAACGCTTCGCCGCTCACGTAAGGGTCGTTGTACTTGTTGATATCGTTCGTGTCCTTGTATTAGCCCCTTGTATGAACCACCATGTAACGAGGCTAATAGAATCCCCTGCTCGCCGAGGTTTGGTCGACAGTACTGATAACGAAAGTCCAAAGTCCTACAGGCCGACGAGTACAATCCATGTACCCGCGCCGGTGTGCACCCGACTGGTGACAGCACCTACTTTATTTTTCGTTTAGTCCTAAGCCTACAGCCACTGCCAGTAGAACGTTTCGGCAGACTCTGCTGGCGTTGAACTCCGCCCAATTTGCACTCCGCGTCCGGGAACTACTAGTAGAACGTTTCAGTAGACACCGTCCGCTTTGCACTCGGTCGCTCCAAGGTGACGCTCTCCAACGTCACAGGTTGTCCGACTTGACTAGTAGACAGCCAAATCTCAAGTGCGCCAGCCTCTTCGCTCCCGTCCGTCCGTCCAATTCCTACCGAATCCTTGTCGGCTCATCACTCTGGCAGCCATCGCCAGCCTTCGTGAGAGACTTCAAGGTACAACTCACCTCTTCCTACTGCCTACCATATCCGTCCGCCCGTTTCCTTAATCTTCCGGGAGCTGCCTCCGTTGCACTTGCTACGGAAGCCAGCTGGTCGACCACTATTACAGTAGGATACAATTTTAAAAGGAGGGGCAAGACAACAACAAAACACGAGAGGTTTGAATTATAGTTGTTTAAGTAGACCCCATAAAGAAACATTAGTAAACTTGGAGCCTAAATGACGTCCAATAATCCTGGAATCATCGGTAAATTATTAAATAGAAAACACTACCGTCAACAGCAGCAGCAGCAAGGCGTCTTGATATCCAAATGCTTTAATCATAACTGGCCAGATTCGAGTTCTAATTCTGAATCAGCACAAAATGAACGCTACATATATTCAAAATAGTACAATTTAAATATTGTTTAGCTTTCATTGAGTTTGACATGGGAAGTGAACAATCTTTAGTTACTTACCAGCTGAAATAGGCAGTACAAGCAGGTAACAAATAGTGCAAGCTGGACAGGCCATTACTATCGTTTGCGCTGATGTGAGCTAAGTTTCATAGCGGCTCGAAACGGCCCGTGATATCGAGCACGACGCAAAGCTAAATATACTGTTTGGCGTTTGTAGACATGCTATTTGAAGTGCAGGTAGTTCTGACAGTGATAGCCAACAATAATAAAGATACTGTGTCAAGATCACTACATGTAGAATACCGCAACACCCCTGTCATTGCCGACATGGGGGATTGTGGTGATAGTAAGTATGTGTAATGGGGTAAGGGAATCTTACTACGATTTAGATGCGACCACACAAAGCTTTATCTAGTCCTCATCTTCATCGCGCGTAAGGTCCTGCTCTTCTCGCACCACCCCCAATTTCTTCAGCTCCTTGACCAGAGCAGGAATCTCATCATTAGCTTCATCACCTTCGTCTTCATGTACCCGTGTATCACCAAGAATACCAACTCGAGCAAACCCCCCTACAATGATAGATGCCGTCAAGCTGTTCCAGCTTGTACAGACCCACGACACAATATCATTTCTATCAGGAGGAGTAACCCGAAAGACAGAACTCGGTGCCTCCCGCTGAATGTCTGCGACGCGTTCTCGAGCTACGTCTTGCATCTCCAATCGAAACGCAGTATTAGTACGGGCCGTGATCCCAAGACGCTGCGCTGCCCGACTCACTTCAAGAGCGTGATGATCTGCGACTTGCTGTCGTAGTCGGCCGACCCAAAACTTGCGCAATTTACTCTTGAACGGGTGATTCCACGCTACGTCTGCTGGCTGGCAGACGTAAGTGTATCGTGGTGGTACTTTATGCAGCACAATGTTGATAGATGCTGCATACTCTACGACTTCTGGGGTCCAGTGCCCCGAGAAGTCGTCCCAGAGTAGCAGCATCTTGTCTTCTATGTTGGGGCGGTTTGCGAAGTGATACTCCAAGAAACGGAGAGAGATCTGCGAATTCCACCATGCAGCTGAATTGCCATAGTTCTGGCACTGATGCTGCGTCTGAAGAGCATCCATTTTGGGCCACAAAACTGGCCCAAAGCCGTGCTGGTTCATCTCGCTGCTGCGTTGTCTGCACTTATTTTTTGCATCCTTCGCTTTGAAGATGATTATTGGGGGGTATTTGTCGCCGTGCCAGTCTGCCAGTAGCATAACTGTCGCTCTCTCCTTATCCTTGCCAGCACATTTAATCCAGGTCGTTCTCTCCATTGATCGTTTTTGTAGGCAAGTACTCGTAGAACCACCGCTGTCTGATCCGCATTCAGCACTGTAGTGATGTTGTGCTCGAGAATCAGCTCTTTCACCTCTTTTTTAAACTCTTCCGCCTTCAACTGTGCATCTTCGGGTGTCGTTTGACCCTGGCGGGTTTTAGCGCGAATGGAGAACCGGGTTGCGCCGCCTAAAACCCCTCCGCCAAGAAATGAGATGCGCTAAACAACGACGACGGAATGCCTCGGTCAGCGGCTACCTCACGGGCCTTAAAATGCAGCATCTGCTCCGAGACTGGACAACCTTCTCGCCTTAACGAGCTGATCCACATCGAGATGTACGCTTCTGCACCGTCCGGGAGAATGGTACCGTCGCCAAGTTTGCGCGCCCTTTCGTAGTAACCCTTTCCTTGTAAGCACATCAGTTCGATGAGGACTTCCAGTCCGATATAAGCTGCATCCTTTTTCTCCATTCTCCTTGGTCAGTCACAGATGGATAAAACTTCTCTATCGCTTTACCAGTGTCATGAATTACGTCCAGAAAAACAAGCACTTCCAGCTTATGCTTGTAGGTAAATGACGTGCGGCTGTAAGTTTTTGGTTTCTTACCCGTACCAGTGGTGCACTGACGCCCCATAACAGACCTGGAAATACAAGATGTTCGATGTCGACACGAAGCAGAATCACAAGTGGGTGTCAGCTCCGTTTTAGCGGTGTCGGTATAGCGTTTTAGTGCGGGCAGAAGCTCACAACATATGAACTCCATTCAGGTTTCTATTGGCTAATATGGTCTGTCGGCAATGAGAAAACGTCGGTTATGAGAGGGGTAAGGCGGTAATCTTTTTTTACATTGTAAGTATGATGCTAGGGGCTTTGTAATTGCACGGCTTACTGGGAACTCAGCATTTTGTAGCGAATGATCTAAACTAAACCCAGATTTATGAGATTAAAGAAGTCGATTTAGGCACATAGGGACTCATAGGTTTTGGAATAATTATCTACCCGAAGCGAAGCGGAGGCGGGAAGGCAAACAACTTGAATTAAACCTTAACTATCGCCGCGTAGCGGCGGCGCTCGACTAGTGTATGTATTGATGCTAGCTGCCTATTGCCGTTTTTATGCTAATGGAGGGTTCCCGGCCGGGAGCCCTGCATGAAGTTTAACACTGGCCGACCCGCTAAAACCCACTTGAAACGTGACCTCATCAAAACCAGAGCTCTCCGCAACGTGCTGACTGAAGCGTGGTGGCAGAAGCATTAGACTCGTCCAGCTTTCGAGCTTGCGGTTGTAGCTCACGCTGCGTCACGAAAACTTCAATATGATCGTGAAGTTTCTGCATCGTCGATCTGCACCCCCCAGATGATTTGATCAATCAAAGTCTGCGTCTCTTCAAGGCGCAGGGTTTCACTGGTGGAGTTGAAGCTATTTTAAAACCATTAGCTCTCGTCCATGAACCAACGTGTCTTGATTAATCATGAGCTCGCTAATGAAGCTGAAAGCGCAGAACGAAAGCCGGTTGGCGGTATGCTACACACTTTACAGCTCCGGTTCTACAGTGAGCTTGTCTAACTGATACAGTTGTAGGAAGAGAAGCGTCTGATAGATCGTCGAAGGAACGTCCTCGTCATGATGCAACAACACTGCACCGAGAACGGGTATCTGCAAACAGCTGAGAAGCTCCAGCAAGAGGCAGGTGTCACTCTATCCAAGTTTGAAGTTGTTGAGAACATTGATCTACTGCGTATCGTGCAAGTACGTGAACATCCACAGCTCACCGGGTACCAAAATTTTTTGCTGACAGTATATTCACAGGAGTACGAAGACTTTCAAGAGATCAAGTTTGGTAAACGCCCCAAACTAGTTCGTCGATTGTCGCCTGATGTACAGGACAGAGCTCGATCTGGAAACGACATGAAAGCGGCAGCTTCTGCCAAACGGTTGCGCCGTAATGACTACACATCGCCACACATGCCAACAGAGGCGCGAGTGGCGAACAATGTTGCGATGCGAGCTGTCCCCATCAATGGCAACCACGCTAACAATATAGCAGCACAATCTGGTTCTACAAGAACTAACAAAGACGCGAACCAGTCTCCTGAAGATGATTCAGCTATCGATCTCGGCCTCGTCGGACAAAACCCGGCGCAGAACCGGAGCCGTAACTCCAAGTCTGACGACTCCAAGAAATCCGAGCCCGTTGATAAGCAGCAATACGAAGAAAGCGTTGAGGAGCGACTTCTGAAGCCTTTGCCTTCTTTTTCTCACGACGCGGAACTTCGACCTTTAGCGGAGACCATCACACGCGAGATCTTCCAGAAAAACCCGGATATCCGATGGAACGATGTTATCGGTTTGGAGGAGACCAAGCGTTTGTTGAAAGAGGCTGTCGTCATGCCACTTAAGTATCCACAGTTATTTCAAGGCTTACTCTCACCCTGGACTGGCATATTACTCTATGGCCCACCTGGAAATGGCAAGACAATGCTGGCCAAGGCTGTGGCAACTGAGTGTCGAACCACTTTCTTCAACATCTCTGCCTCGTCAATCATTAGCAAGTACCGGGGCGACTCGGAGAAGCTTATTCGAATGCTGTTCGAGTTGGCACGACATCATGCGCCGTCAACAATTTTTTTGGACGAGATTGACTCGATCATGGGCCAGCGAGACGGTGGAGGAGGAGGCCAAGAGCACGAGGCAAGTCGACGCATGAAAACTGAGCTGCTAATCCAAATGGACGGGCTCGCCAAGACCAGTGACGTCGTCTTCGTGCTCGCAGCCAGTAATTTGCCATGGGATCTTGACGCGGCAATGTTGCGACGACTCGAGAAGCGCGTGCTAGTAGATTTGCCATCGGTGGAAGCTCGCCGGGCGCTGTTCACCTCGCTGCTGGAGCCCTATATCCCAAATACCTTCGACTTTGGCCAAGCTGTGAAGCTGACAGAAGGGTACTCTGGCGCTGATATTAAGCTAGTAGCGAAAGAAGCTTGTATGGCTCCCGTACGTCGGCTAATTGAAAAGATGGAGGCCACAATCAGCGCTGAAGCTTTGCCAGCAGGCAGCAACCAAAGGTGCGACGCATCTGCCGCTGACTGGAGGGAGATGCTGAGCCATGTACAGCCAGAGGACCTACTGGCAGCTCTACAAAGAACCAATCCATCGGCACAGCAGCTACGAAGGAGATATGAGCAATGGCAGATCAAGTTCGGGTCAACGTAAATTACAAATGACGTTATCTGCATGTACGTCACTTCTATGGGGGATAATAATGACAACCAGTTCAAGCGCGCTTAAATGATTGCGCTTGATAACAGCTCTCCTTCTTCCCTTTGGGCAACATTCGAGCAACCATCCGGATCAACCGCCCGCCGCCAGTCGTTAACAGGGCCAGCCCCACCACTCCACCACTCCTCGCATACTACTGCAAAACCTCATCGACATCTAACGCAAAAATGGTAAGCGAGCAGGTCCTATCTAGGCATGTGTGTGCGGCGAACGTCGGAGTATGCATGCCTGGTAGAAGTCCACATCAGACACGTGTGTTTCCTGTCCGACTATCGCCGCAAGCATGGACGCCTAGAGCGTGCGCAACCACAGGCTAAAATCGAGCGATCCGCAATGGGCGTGATTATACTGAGAGAGCAAGGTTAACTAACTGGAAGTGATGGATGTAACAGGATGCCCCTCGTGACTACATGCTGGCTAAGGTCGTGAACGTCCTCGGACGCACGGGTAACACGGGTAACGTGACCCAGGTGCGCGTCGAGTTTCTGCAGGACGACAAGCGTAAGATCATCCGTAACGTCAAGGGACCCGTGCGTGAGGGTGACATTCTGTGTCTACTCGAGTGGGAGCGTGAGGCTCGTCGCCTGAGATAAGCGGAGTTAGCCTACACTTAAGCTGCAGTTGTGAACTAGGAGCAGTGGGCACTTTCTACAGGACAGACAGGGGCGGCGAAGGAACAGCACAGTACGGTCGACTGTTGACAGGCGCCGGGTGATGTATCATCGTCTGCTTTTTATGTCGTGAAGACCCCATGCTTCGACCAACCTACAGCGTTTGAACTCCGACCACTTCGTCACGGTTTGGGAGACCGGAAAAAGGGATAGGGACGTAGGCCGACTTAATTCGCGGTAATATTTCGATGAGAACAAACGCCCCCGTTGTGTGTTATACGCTACGCTCGTTGGGCTTTCACGTCTGCTTGGTATGGCAAGAATTACGCTGAGGCTTCGCATCTTGTTGATGTGTCTCTCGCAACAAATGATGCCAACCAGATGCATCAGGAAAGCGTTATACTACTACTGTACAAGTACGCAGTAGTACGTAGTACTGCCATCTACCTACTCGACTCCTCTCCAGCCATCAGCCAAGCACGATGGTCGCCACGCAACACGAATTGTCGATATTAATCGCCTACCAAAAACTGCTACGTTGATACCACTGTCATTGCCCCGCCCCATTCGCTTTACTTAATAGTGCCCTTCAAGTTGACAGCTCGACAAAAAATTGGAGAGCTGTTCCTATTCTGGATATCTTTATACACATTCCCAAACGTTGATGAGTTTGTCAATGCCACCCGAAATAATCAGTGGGAGACTCGGGTGAACGTCAAGGCACGTCACGAAATGGCTGTGGGCTTCATCCAGCGTCCGCACGCAACGTCCAGTCTGTAGACGTTAAGAATTCGTCAGCACACCACAAAGAAAACACCAACACATTGATTCGAGTCAAAACTTACGTCAACATCAAAGACACGGATGGTCTTGTCTTCACCAGCACTGAGTGCATACTTGCCGCTAGGGTGGAAGCGAACCTCTCGCACCCAGTTCTCGTGACTAGCAAACAGCATCAGTTGCATGCCGCTGAAGGCTTCCCATAGACGTACAGAGCGATCACGAGATCCAGACAGCAGATACTTCATGCGGCGGACAGTGGGAACACTAGCGACAGTGGTAGCACCGGTGGGTTCTCCAGCCGTGCTGTCGGTCATATCATGGTTGTTGGACTCTGGAGAGGCGATTCCATTGGCCGGAGTGAGAGCCCCTGTAGCTGCGAGCTTCTTGGAGTGAGTCTTCTCAATGACCTGCTCCTGTCCAGTCTTGGCGAACACAACACTCTCCACAACATGCTCGTGCTCACGGATTGACTGCAACACGCGCATGTGCTGCAAGTCCCAGAACAAAATCGATCGGTCGTTACCGCAGGAAGCCAAATACAGTCCGTCATCACTGACCGCCACGTCGCGCACCCAGTCGGTATGACCAGCATTCAGCGTGTTCACACAGTAGCCAGTGGATAATTCCCACACTTTGATAGTGTTATCACGTGAGCATGAGTACAGTCGGTCGCTCGCGAGGTCGGGGCCGAACACGATGCCACAAACATT
>NW_003303522.1:50187-52551 GCF_000142945.1 Phytophthora infestans T30-4 | reverse complement strand
TTCGACATGCAGCCGGGCCTGGTAGGGATTTAACAAGTAAAAGACATAGAAGGTAGAAACCCAGGCAGGTATAGGCTTAAGTATCAATACAGTCTTCTATTTGCACAGTAACACGCAAGTGCCTTCCTGCCCTCAAGAACCGGAACTACATTGGCCGTACGAGCTCGGAGAAGATTGGGAATTGCGAATCTAGTGTTGGTAGCGATAACTAAATAATACATTGTCCAGATCCTACAACCTAGTGAGCTTTTCCTTTACTTGTGCAGATCCGACAGGCTAACCGAATTTACTACTTGGTCGGTTACACCCTAGAGGTTCTCAACTCTCAAGATCCCGTCACAGGAGGAGGCAAGTACGACGCAAAGGAACTACAAAGGCAAGGGAACACACCCGCAAGGCAACCCTACGGCCAGATCCACGATCTAGGCCCCGGATCCATAAGCTCGAATATTCGCTTAGGACTCGGAACAACCCGCGGACGCAGAGTGAAGATTTTCCACTGCTGCTCCACCCCATCCCCACGTCTCGCCAAGAACTCAAGATTCACCACTTGAACGCTTCGGAAGTTACCGAGAGAGCAGATCCCGCCCTACCGACGGGTACACAAGGTAAAGAAAGTTCAGCAGAACACGGATCATCGGGGGTCCCCCTCCGTTAGTCGGTATCTGGGCGCAGTTGGCAAGTTGGATCCAGCAATCTCGCAGATTTTGCTGATCCCGCTACACCACAATGGTGCGCGTGCCCGGATCTTTTGGTGACTCGGGATCTCACCGTGAGTCCCAAGAAGATGCTTAAGTGAAGATTGAGCCAGGGGAAGAGGCGTCGTCGGAGGTCGGATCGACGAAGACGCTGCTGAATGAAACAAGATCCGCGAATCGATGGAGTTTTGGGAGGAACTCTGTCGACGGAAGAGAGGTGGATCCGAACCTAGAAGAGAAAGCTCTCTATCCTCCCCAGGTCCCCTCGGGGACCCCTGCGGATCTTGATGCAAGTCAAGATCCGCTAACAAAACAAGCGAAAGTGAAGGCGAAACGGTTTGCATTTGCAGACTCACCGGTTTAGCCAACACCGTACCTACAGCTCACACCCATGGATCCTCCCCATACTCCTCTCCATGCGACTGTATCACGCCAAATCGATTACGATTCGTACGATCCCGCAAGAAATTATAGAGTAATGCTCCACAGTTCAGATCCGCCTCGTCTACCCAATTGGGTTCGTCATATCCACGCCAATACACCTGAAATTCGCGGTAAATTCGTCCATATCTGGTCCGCTTCCGTGACCTCATTTCGGCGATCCTCTCGACCTCGAACTCGTCAGCTTCGAGATCCACGTTCCAACTATCCTCCAGTAGGAGGACTTTGTCGAAATCGACTCGATCCTGGACTCATCCACCGAAAGATGGATCCCAGGCCAGTCTGGATATTCTCTGACTAGTTTTAGCTTGGATACGTGTACTTCGGGGAACAAGCGATATTCGGTGCCTGCCGCCTCCAACTTCACGGCGTATTCCTCGATCTTTTCACTTACTCGGAGCGGTCCGTGCCAGATATGGGCCAGTTTACGGGCGTATCCTTCTTTCACTCGATCTAGGTACAGCCACACCTGCGATCCAACTTGGATTTGATGTGAATGAGCTTTTTCATTGTGTCGATCCGCTCGATCCTGTATCGCACTTCGTAACCGATCATTCACTTGGGATCTGGCTTGCCGGTAATATTTCTGGACCTGGTATCGCCATCGTCTCGGGTCTCGGTTTCTCCTAATGGTACTACCTACCGGAATGGCCGCTTCTAAAGTGGATCTAGGATCCCACCCATGTACCAAGTAGAATGGGGTATCACCCCGCTCCTGTCTTGTGCGGTATTCATTGCGAAGGTGAGTCGCTCTGCGTACTCATCCCAATCTCGCTGATCCAAACAATGGACATACATCTTGAGTGCCCTTGTAATTGTCTGTACCATGCGTTCGGCAGATCCATTGGCTTGCGAACGATATGCCATAGTTACCCGCTGTCTTTGCCCCAGGATCCGGTTGAAGGCACGAAAAAAAATCAGACATGATCCCTGGCTCCCAATAATGACGAATCATTTCACTAGCCCCAAATCTGCGAAAGGCACACTCCTCGTACGATTCGGCGATGGTCTGTGCAGTCCTGGACGCGCTAGCCTTAGCTATCATGTATCCGGTAAACAGATCCACCCAGATCAACAACTCGGTGTTTCCTTTGAACGACTTGGGCACAAGGGGATGTGATCCATTGCTATGATTTGGACGGGTAGGTCGCTTGACGTTCCTGGAGACTCCCCTCGATGTGGGCTGCATTGCTGTCTCACAATCAACGCATTCACCGACATATCG
>NW_003303522.1:34902-49562 GCF_000142945.1 Phytophthora infestans T30-4 | reverse complement strand
ACGTAACGAGATCCTGATGCTCGGCCTCTCTCTCCACCTCGACCCCACATTGATTCCGTAGAGCGGCACTTGCCAAGCTGTCCGCACTTGCGTTCCAATCTAGCTTGAAATGATCTAGCTCGTGCTTAGTCCAACCACGCAGGTGAGTCACCACCTTCTGACGTAACAACGTTTATGCAGGGGCTTTGCAGTCGATTTCAGCTCGCACCTGTCTGATCACCAAATTTGAATCTCCACAGATCACCAGCCTTTTCGGATCCTCTTCCTTAAGTAAATCCACCCCAACAGGAGTCCGTCGTACTCCGCTTCATCAACGGTGAGACCTTCCGCGTACGTGGATCTGGCCCTTACCACGTCCCATCCGGATAGTCTCCATAGAATTGCGCTGTAAGCCCCTCCTCCGCGTCCCACGCGGGCGGATCCATCGAAACGCAGGACATATAGATCTTCATCCACATGTACTGTCGGGAGCGGGATCTGAGTCCGGCGTTTGGGCTTTTTCTAGGGAGCGAACCTAGTTAGTGCTTCATCCATCTTCGCTCTGGGCATAATGCTTGCGGCCAAAATCCTTAGGATCTCGTCCTCTCTTTTCAAACATTTAACGATCTCCCGTGTCCATAGTGAGAGCAGGGCTGCCCATTGTCCCAACCGTCCTTGCAGCCCGGCCGACTTAAACAGCCAGGAAAGCGTAGAATGTCGCGTCAGGATCCGGATGGATCTCCCCACCAGCAGATTATAATTGAGATCTAACACCCGTAGAAGTGCCAGTATCTCCTTCTCCACTGCTCCGCAATTCAACTCGTTAGGCGTTAGGGTTCAGCTGACAAAGATAACCGGATGACAGATCCCCTCATACTCTTGTACCAAACCTGCCGAGACCGCCCAATCGCTAGCATAGACTATCACTGTGGGTTGACGTTCCGGATCGAAATGGCGGAGGATGGACGTCGTCGCGACCCTGTTCCTTAGTTCTACGAACGCGTGGTGAGCTCGAGCCCACCGAGGCTCCACCTTCTCCGAGCTCTCCTCCGTCAACTCCGTCCATATTGGATCCTCTCCCAGTTGGTCCCGGGGTGGATCCAGTTCCTGTTTCAGGTCGCCTCCCGACGTCGTGCTATGTGGATCCCCACGTGGATCTGGGATCACTAGGGCCAGAGCTTGTTGGATCTTAATTCGGACAGCCGAGGTGGCCATCGCAAAGTGCGTAATCCTCGATGAACCGACTGTAGTAGTTCAAACTGCCCAAGAAGGATTGCATCGCTCGTAGCGACTGCGAAAAAAAATCTACCAACGAAGACAGATCTTTAGGGCTCGCCTCCAATCCCTTCTTGGAGACTCGATGACCTAAATAATCCACCTTGCGCATTCCCCAATAACGCTTCACCACGCTGATAGAGAGATTCTACTTAGTACACGCCTCCAGTAGGGATGTCTCTCTCTCGCACAGCTGATCCCACGATTCCGCCGAAATTAGAATGTCGTCGATATAGGATCTGCGCCCTAACACGGATAGTGTTCCCAGATCGCTTGGCTCTCCTGCTTCGAATGGATCCACTTGGCCGCATCACCTTCGCCGGACCCACCTCTTTCGGTTCCGGTATTCGGGTAAATCCGTAGAGGTTATTGTCAATCAGGCCTGGATAGATCTGGGGTGCTTTCTATAATCTAAACGGCATTCGGTTCCATTCGAACAGTCCAAATGGTGTGGTGAATGCGGATATCGCGCGAGCTCGATCCGTCATAGTCACCATTCAAAACCCACTTGCCATATCTAGGGAAGCGTACCAGAGTACTTTATCCAAGTCTTCCAACAGCTCATTGATTAGAGACATCGGATACACCATCAGTCTGGTCAGACCGTTGACTATCCGGTAATCAATACACAGGCGTATATCCAATCCGTTCTCTTAATGATGATCACCACAGGTGACGCCCACGGGGAGGTTGAGAGACTGATGATTTTGGCTTGCAGCAAACCTTTAACCAGATCCGAGCGTTTCTCTCGGAACTGAGGTGCCGATCCACTTCCGCCGGCTCGTTCGCCCCCGGATGCACTTGGATATCATCAATCGTGACTTCCTCTGTGGTCAGTGGTACCTCCTGGATTACCGCTATACCTTCCCCAAGATCTTCGGCGTGTAGATCCCCGCCTTCATGGTAGCATACTTGTTCATCTTCAGTCTTTGTCGGATCCACCACTGGATCCAGGCACCGCGATTCCCCCTTTTCAGTCAATCCTTCTGTTTTCATGGGATCGGGTATTCTGGTACCGGGGATAATGCTTTTTGAATCCACTCGATCTTCTGGTGAGTTTACACACGACGGCGCCTGTTTAGCCAGTGTTGACACTCTCGACAGAATCTAGGCATTCTGTCCGATGGAAAGTTCGGATCCAACTGTGGGTCAGCAGGATCCAGCGAGCCGGTTTCAATTGCTTTCGATATCCCATCCACCGACCTTTGGCTATCTAGGGACCGGTTCTGGGTTTCTCCAGCTGTCTAGGATCCAACCTTTACCACTTGGATCCCAATCCGACGATCCATCTGTAGGATCTGTCGCGGGGTTGGGTATGAAGGCCGGTCCACCAAGGGACCAGTTGGCTCCGCCTCTCCGAGAGATTCAGTCTCGGTAGTTGCTTCATACGCCAGATTCTGCCATTCGCTATAGCGACGGGATCCCACTGACACATATCCAGGTCGCCTAGGGATACCATCCTTCGCCAACCATCGCCCTGGCAGTTCCCATATTTCTCCGGGCTCGATCCAGGTCGTTTTATCTGCCCTTATGATCCTCATCTTCGCCCTGTACAACGGTCGTCGTCCACTGAGCTGGATCCGCATCTCATCTGGGAAGCATAGTGTCCCATCTGCCAGATCTAACCTTACCCCGGCTGGTACCATAAAATCCATCCCAAGGATGGCATCTTGACCAGCGAGGTCTCCGACCCAAATATCGAACCAGTATACCAAACAAACTGCCAACGTGATCTGGATCCGCGTTCTCCCATTCGTACGGTACACGCCTTCACCAATCCCAACATAATCATGGATCCGACTCCCATCCACTTGGCACCCAACCTTACCAGCAAAGGCGGTATCTAGTATAGACACCTCGGCACCACTATCTAGGAGTATGATTGCTTTTTCATTGTTGATCTTGCCCCCTACCTTGGCTTGTCTGAGCCACTTTCCTGGGGCATGGTACCTCCAGTATCCACGGGACTCCCCTGTCAGCAGATCCATAGATCCAACATCTTCAGATCTACGGGATCCAGTGCCTTGACAAACCTTGGGTGGATCTGCAGTGACCTCACCCTTGGTAGGCTCAAACCATTGGCCATGCTGTCGTTTCTCCCAATAACCGCGCGCTTCGCCCATTTGTAGATCCAGGGTTGAAGATACTTCGGATATATAAAACTCATCCACTTGGCGCAAACTAGAAATCTTGGCAACTGACACTTTATGTAGATCACGTGTATTATCGACTGGATCTGGGGTCCTGCTACCTGGATCTAGCGATGTCTTGTTCACAAATGCATAAATGCAATATCTAGAACGCTCGGCTCGTACCGGATTCAAACCCGGCGAGCGTCCTAGTTTAACATCTTCTCTGCCACTTCTGGCAACATCCCTCTGTGCTTGGCAGGATCAAACCATTGGCGGATCTGGTTGAAGAATTTCTCCATCGGGCACTTGCCGACGTCGTGAATCTCGCCACAACCACGACACACGTAAAAGCAATGATCTCCGGGATGATTCTTCTTGCCACACTTCTCACATAGCAGATGTTTCCAACATCCAGACTCTGTGTGCTTCCGGGATCCACACTGCGAGCACCTGATTTGTCCTGTCCCGTCCATGAGGTCTCGGGATCTGTACATCCCACGGTTCCCGGGTAGCGGTCGAGATGCCACTGAATCCAGGCTGTCCTTAATATTAATAATGGACTGGCCGGATTCGCATTCAGCGGCCAAGAACTGATCATCTACAGTACGAACCCTCGGTGACGGTTGGGATGAGCTCGCGGAAGACGCGGCGACCCTTTGAAGGCACGTTCACCGTCTGGGACAGGGCGCGGGCCGTTAAAGATACTCATGCGACGGTGCAGACGACGCTTGGCGTGCAAAAAAATCCATAACGGATCATTGTTCACTTGATATTTGTAAACTTGATTAGGACTTCTTATTAGGAATCGACCCGAAAGAGAAAACATAAATACAGAACAGAAATTCCACTCAAGCACACAGAGCGACGTCCGACTTCAAGGTTAGCGTCTGGTCAAGCTTTTTTGAGTGTGTTATGCATGTCGGTGAACTCGAAGCTCTGTAGCGAGGGTTCATCCGGCAAGGCCAAGAGACTTTGTGTATTGGCCGATTACTATCGGGAGGTTTTTACGTGACGGCTTATTGTTGCCTATTTGCACGACTGGGAGTGCTTGAATTGCCTCCCTTTTACTCTTCCCTTTTATTCTTCCAACCAAGTGTTGAACACTCGGTGACCTCGTCAAAGGCTTACCCGTGCCTGGTACCTTTCCGCTGTTGGGACCACGAGGATTCATAACACCTACTAGCTTTGCTCGTGCTAGTAGCGTGTTCTTAGTTTTACTGGTTGGCCTATATAAATAGTTTACAAGGTCCAGTTTGTGGCGGTGCAAGGGCAGAACTGGGGTCTTCAGGTCCGCCCGAACGATCGTTTACTATCGTAGTAGACGTATTGTTGTGGGAACGTCCTAGCTACATTTGTAGCTAGAGTTCACGTGGGAATTCCAACACCACAAGTGGTGCCGCGACCCAGGAACAGATTGTGACCATTGTGAGCTGTTTGTATGGCCTTCCAGTTTACGAGATACCAAGAGAAGAAGAAGAACAAGAAAAAGAAAACAAGAAACATGACGAAAGGACAACCAACGGCACCAGTTACCCCTGTCAAGTCTGGCGGAGCTCGCAACGAGAGTTCAAGCCCGGCTGCACGCTTTGCAGCCCCCACGAGCTTTCGGTGAGCTTTGACGACGAGGCGGACGTCGGTCCTGACGCCCACGATTATGAAGATTACGAAGACAAGACGCCGGCTCCAGAGCCAGGCGCAGCGACGCCGGAGACGGCCACGCTATCATCGGGGCTGAGCGGGGCGACCAAGTCCCTTTCGAGGAACCTCGCCGACGAGCTCGATGATGTTGCGGGACCGGAACCGGCCTATGATGGTTATGACGATGGGACCGAGGGTTTTAAACCTTCGGTGGCGAGTGCAAAGCATTCAGCACTGCTGAAAGCACCTCGCCCATCTATCACCGGTGATACACCAGCCGCCAAGCGCGTTTTCGACCGCGTACAAGCGCTGATGCAGAATGCTGAGTAGATGCAGCTGTTCAAGCCCATCCCCAAGAGAAAGGCCGACTGGCCTGCGCTTGCGCAGGAACTTCAATACCCAGTCAACTCGGTGTCGACTAGCTAAGTTGCCGAAGATTCAGTCTCGCTGGGCTTCGAAAATGAGGCGTACCCATCGACGATGTCGCTCCAAGATTGGGGTCCTCATGAAGCTGGAGCTGCTCTCCAGATATGGAAGAAGAAGCTTCGGAAGGCATTTGGCGCTGTCGGCATCAACGCTGGAAAGCAGCCAGTGAGTCGACCGATCGTTCAAGATGAAGATCCGTCCACGATTTCGCTGCCGCAGATACCCCAGCGACACGACCGTACTCCTCCGATCAAGCGTGGAGCTGAGCGTAGTGTCTTTGGTACTACCGAAGCTTCACCGTACTTTCAAGACTCGCACATGGTCACGCCACGTTCGGTGAGCCGTGTGCAACGTGTCTACGCTGGTAACGAGGGTTCGTTCGGTCGCCGGGGCGGTACGCGAGTTTCCAAAGGTGGTGCCGGACGTCGTCAAGTCGACAGCGACGGTTCGTCAAGTGACGATGACATTTTGGTGCGTACATTCGACGAGGAAGATCATCAAGTCAAGTTGATGCGTCCGATGAATGAGCTGGCGACGCTGAACGACGTGGACCCGACACCGAGGATTGAAATGGCATCGCACCGACCGTTTGGTCGCATTAAGCCTTTCTCAGGCTCTCGCAACAAGAGCGAGAACTGTATGCAGTGGCTCCGTGGGTTCGTCTACGAAATGACTGCAACTTGCACAGATGCCGACAAATGGAGCATTCCATTTGAGCTAAGTCTCCGGGACGGAGCCATTCATTGGTTCCACCAACTTCCGAAAAAGACGAAGCGCAAGTGGGAGCTGCTGAGCGATGCGTTCACCCGCTACTACTGCTCGCAGTTAACTAAGACAGCACTGTCCCGTTACTACTCTGCAAAGCGGGAGCGTAACGAACATCTGTGCGACTACATAAACAGGCTGAATGGCTACGCTCAGAACGCGCGTATACACTTCGAGAACAGTGGTCGCGACGCGAAAGAACACGTACAGCAGTTCCTGGCAACGTGCGATGATAACAAGTTGGCGGAGAGTCTCTATCACACTCGAGTCACCGACATTCACGAGCTCGAAGAGGTCATCAAAGATGTTCCCAAGGGCAAGGGACGAATGGCTAAGCGTGGCAGTGAGTATCGACACTCCAAGAGTCGTGATGCGCGACGCGATGATGCGTACGCCCGCAACAATCGACGTGATGACCGTCACCGTGATGGCAACCGCAATAAACCAAGCGTGACGCTCATTAAAGTCACGGTGGTTTGACCTACTAGCTGAATTGGAGGGCCGTGAAGCTGCTCAGGGGGGGGGCACCGAGTATTCAAATGAATATCCGAACGCTTACAACGATGTCCAAGACGAGTATAACGACGTTCAGCCTGAAAATGCGGATGGTGATTTCTCATTGGAATGCACCAGTCAGATAGAACTGAACGCTGTTCGTGGTCGTGATTGCCACATGGAAGCTCAGGTGCTGTACGCAGAGGAAGTCAAAGCCATTAGAGAGGACGTGGAAGTCGCGATCATCCACGCAGCAGACCACGTGAAAGAAGTTCTGGCCGTGATTGACTCGGGGATTCGAGAAGCTAAAGTGGTGCTTACAAACAACGAACTATTACTGGCGTCTGACGCTGACAAGATCCTTGGAATGTGGAGCGAGTTGGACGCTGTTTGTCAGCACCGAACCGATGAGATTGAGCAATTCGCTGCTGGACTGGAAGAAATCGAGCAAGCTCGCATCAGGCGAATACGTGGGAGACTGCAGCGATTGACTTATGTGCTGATGGAAACCGCACATGCCTTGCCGCCTGAAGTGGAGCGCATCATCGAAGCGGAGGCGTACGAAGTCAACACAATAGTGATCTCTAATCGCAGAGTGTTTGCAGATCTGGTGGCCAGGTTGGAGACTGCCAATGTCGATATCTTCTTGGACGCCAGACTCGCCTGGGAACGGGGCCAGACCCGTTGGCGTCACCTACGACACGATGAGGCGATTGTCCCACACTCCACTCTCCGCTGTTTACAGACCCAGAGGAGCGACGGCTTGTGCTTGAGCAGATTCGAGTTTTCCAAGAGAAACTTCATATTGAGCAGCGTCTTGCGGTTCTGCAGCAGTCGAAGGAGGCAGGAGCTTCTCCGACTTCGGACCAAGTGGTCCCTTTCAGCAAAACGTTGGAACCTCTAACCTGGAAGTTTTCTTCTAGGTTCGAGGGAAAACACTTTCAGCATACCACTTTTTTCTCCTCCAACCGCAAAAAAAGTCACTAAAAGTTCCAAGTAAACCTCGGTTCAGTGCCAAAGTTTTAGGGAGCGGAAGAGGTCCCTGAAACGTGGAACTTGTGAGACTGGATAGATTCTCCGTGGCACTCATTTTCACCCCCCCCCTTCAGCCTGCGCATGGATAGCGGAGAGCCCGAGGCAGAGCCCCTGGGCTCTGCGGAACTGCGTCTGTGCGAGCTCTAGAGCCTGCGATCTCTGACTTCAAGCGCAACTGGACCGACATCACGATCCTTGCTCTGGTGCGCGCGTGGCGCGCTGTGTACAGAAGTGGTCGAGCCAAGGACGAGAAGACGACGATGTTTAACGAGCGCATTTTCGTTGCTTACCAAGCTGCCGTCCCGTCGACTCAGCGTTCAAAGAAGGCAATAGAAGATAAACTCCAAGGACTGCGTGAGATGTATCGTTTCATCAGTGATGTAAACGCAAACAGAGTGCAAGGCAGCACTGGGAAGGCTGAGTGGTTCGATTTCTCCAAGCAAGATAAGAAAGAGCTAAGGTATGGTGGTTCTATGGAATGCAGACCGTGCTTGAGCTTACAGAATACTATTCTTCACAAACAGGGAATTTCATCGCATTAAAAGTCCCAATATCTCACAGCAAGTATACTCGGAGCTGCACAGCTTCTTGTCGGATCAACCTGATACGACTCCACTGAGGTCTAAATTCACCTCCCAGCCACGATTCTCGACACCTCGCGCACGATACCGGAGACTGTAGATGGCCCAATGGCAAAACGATCTGCTGTGGCTTCCAGCGATGTGCCCTGAGCACATAGATACAAGAAGACAGCTACTCTCACTGGAGGCAACACAGCATCTGGTGCCATTCTTCCTGTTGTGAGATGGGGGGTCAAAGTCCGTATCAAAGCGCCAATTGTAGAGCTATCCATGCGAAATAGGTTACTCATCGATCCATCGAAGTAGATGCGCGAAGAGAACAATATCTTAGCCCAGTGTGAGCTGCGCTGCTTCGCGAGAATCTCCCGATCCTTTGGAGCTGCTACTTCGGCTATCACATCGAGTTCTGCTTGGTATGCTTGCTGGATGAGGTGTCTTGCTTGTCCGCCCATGCCAGCTGGAGGAGGAATCCCCTCCAAGAGAAGCATTAGCAGCAGTCCGACGTTCATGGGCCGCGACCTCTTAGAATATATAGCCAGAATGATTGTGGAGAGCACGCAGCACCTCCAGGGGAAGATTTGCTGAACGCATGGGAAAAACAAAGCTTGGAACCTTTTTTTTTCAGGTTCCAGGTTATATTTTTGCTGAAAGGGGCCAGTGACGCGGATTCTAGAGGAGCTGAGCTGTACGCAGCAAATTGAAGAAGAAAATAATCAGTTTTTCTTGTCAGAGTTGATGCAACTTGATGAATCCAAAGGAGACGCTGCGAAGGCTTTGAGAGAGGCGCTTCGTTTGGAACTGCATGGCTTTGGATCGATGGCCAAGGAAGGGGCGATTCAAGAGGCCAAGGCAGCTCTAGTGATGCTGCTAAGTGATGACTCGATGGAAGACTTATTTCGTGCCGCTGGGGGCTTGAAGAGTGAGCTTGACACTCTTGCGAAGCAGCTCAACACGGCTGATCTCATTTACAACACAAACCTGGAGCCAGTGGTGAGCTCAGTGGGGGTCCTCTTGAGTGCGTTGCCGTTGACAAATGTGATGGAAAAGCAGGGCAAGGAGGCGGGGCGGAAGGCGGTGCAGTCAACACTGGAGAAAGTCCGAAAAGCCACCAAAGGCGAGATCATGTCGCTGTTACCGAGTCTGCAGTCTCAGATCTCCATGCTGACAAACTTGGAGGGCATGAGCGACAAATTTCAAGCTGAACTTGGTGACATATCAGTCCAGTTGGACACAATTCTCCGCGAGAATGGCTCCGTTCAAGGCACTGGCGCATCAATTCCAGCTCCAATTAGTATGAATCCGGTCAATTCATCAATGGGAACTGCAAATGAGAAGCGGTCGCTGTCCGAAGCTGCCCCAGCGAGCAAGACAACTAGTGTCCCCAATGCAGTGGTAACGCTGTTGATCTCCAGGCTATTCGGAAGATGCAACGCCGCCTTGGTATGCTTTTGTACGCGTCCGAACTAGACGTACCTTGGCAGGAGCATCTTCATTTCATCGCAGAGCAACTCGAGTTGCAGACAAATGCTAATCGTATCGTGGATGAAATCATCTCGAGGGAATGTGATCCTCAAATTGACACGCGACAACAAAAGGGTCGAATACTAGTGGATGAAATGGGGAAGCGAATGGAGCAGCAGAGCGCACAGCTGTATGATCATGTTGAGAAGCTGGCGAAGTTCTTCCTCCGAGTGGTCCGTTGCCTCGAGGAAAGCGTCGACAAGGTTCAGTACGTCAACTTGAGTGTGATGGATCTCCTTGATACGCTCAAGGAAGACGATGAAGACACTCTGGCCGATCTCGAGACCAAGTTCACGCAGAGCTGCACACGTCTCCGACACTTGCCGACTACCAATGTTTTACGTGAGGAATTCCAGCGCTCATCGGATCTCTTGCTGCTCATTGAAGGTGAGTACCGGACGTATGACAAACGAGTGTCTCTTGCTGCAGGTAACAATGTCGCAGCAATCGCTACACAGCGTCTGCTGTATCTGGAGCGTCTCTGCGACTTGTTTGGGCTAAAGCAGCTGCATCAGACCAAGAGTGATGAGGTGCTTAACGTAGACCACTTCCTCAGTGCGCAGCATATTGAGGAGATGCTTAAGCCAATTTCTCAAGAGAAGGGCAAGCGTATTGTCGAGGCATGGACAGGAGAGGCCGCCCACCCAGTGTCGAATGGTGACTCTGGTGAGCTTGCAGAAGAGGAAACTTTTCGAACAGCATCGGGCTTGGAGTTGGTTGTAGATCTCTCTCTTGCTAATCTAGCTCACAATATATTGGTACAAAGCGACGAGGAGGACACAGATCAACAGCCACCTCTACACGTTGGCCCAGCTGAATTTTCTTCAAGTGAGCAGTATACACAAAAGACACCCCGTGAGGATAACGTAAGCTCACGTGTCGATGGAGATGACAAGACGGAAGTCGAGGCTCAACCTTTGGAGCCAAGCGTACTGGAGAAAGTTCAAGCGGAGTTTTTGGTCCTAAATGTCTCCAGCGACTGTCGAGAGTCTGCTAGCCTCTTTTCGAGACGCTATTCTATCCAAGTATCACACGGATGCTGCAAAAAATGACACGCAGACGAAAGAAACTCGCGATGACCGCCAGGCAAGCTTTTCAATGCTCCTCGAGGAGAGACTGCGCGTCCACTGGCCACGGAATGGAAGACTGGATGTACAGCTCTACCAGCCTCGAGTCGGTGAACTTCTGAATCACCAGCAACGACAAGAGCGACTTTTGCGTGGAGTCTGGCTAAAGATGGATGAACAGCAAGTTGCGTTTGCAACGAAAGTGGAGGGAGCTCTTGTACACATCGAGCAGACCAGGATGGCGCAGATTGGCTTTCAGGCTCAGCTGCCACTTCAGCAAAGCCTGGCAGCTCTCCAGGGTCTGGAAGTGAAAGCTAAGAAGCGCTGGGTGTATTTAAAGGCGAGGCAATGGAGATATTAGCAGTTCTTCGAGCCATGACAGCTAGTGACATCGACAGTTTGTTATCGTCCTGCCAAGATTACGTACGTGCTTGTTCGTCTCAACTTTTTCCCGATTTGATGAGCTCCGAGATTATAAGTGGGTGTGATTATCACCCCGGGGAGATCACTGCCATCAGAGAAAAACTCGCTACGATCGAAGCTCAAGCCCGTGATCAGATATCCGAGAGAGAGAAGCAAATTGATGAGATTAGTAGCAAACAGAGCCAGAACATGGACATATGGGAAACGTTCAAAGCAAGGTCTCAGACGTGTATGCAGAGCTTAGCGATGAAAGAGGGGCTTGGACAGAAATTCGGGCTTCCTAAGCGAACAGCTCAAGAACGATATCGATCTGAAATGACGAGGTGTGAGGCACGTTCTGCTACGATCAACACGCTCTTGGCTTCACTTGACTCGTTAGTCGACGAAGGGAAAAGTTACGATCGTTCGGACTCGTTGTCCAATGTGCCGAACCTTACACGTGATGTGTTACCCAAGCTGATGCAGCTTCGTGCGAAGATATACCATCGAGGAATGTACTTTGGATTCCTTCGAAATCCGAGTCAGCTTGAACTCAAGCCGGCAGAGTTTGATCCCGCAACAGGGAGGCAAGACGAAGTGATACGTGATCACGAAGTAGTAGACGAAGAAGATTGGATATTAGCGGTTCCTTTCCTAGAGTTTGCCGATCAAGTCAGCGCTAAATGCCAAGAAGAGACGAAGGCGTTGTACGAGCAAGAAGGAAAAAACGAGGAGCTCCCGCCCCCGCCGCTTTGGAGGAGTATCTGTCCAGTCAGATGGAGAAAGCTCGATCATTCGTATTGCAACAAGAAGTGTCATATCGAGAGCAAGTGGATCTGTACGCTGATCTGTTGACTCTTGCACCGGGATTTGTCATGAGAAATTTGGTAGACCAGGCAAAGCAAGAAATACGGCGCAAGATTTCCGATATTTTCTTTGCGTTCGAGCCTCTCTACCAGTCGTGGATGGACCTCAAAACCCACCACACCTTAGAGCTGCGACCGCACTATTGCAGCCCCAACAACGGTCATCTTTTGCAAGAACTGGAAAAACGTGAAAAAGTACGCTCGACATCAACCCAAAGTGCATTGTACGACATTCGAAGTCTGTTCTTGGCGGATCACATTCAGATCTCGTTGTCGTTCGAAGCAAGACTGATTAGACTAAGTCACTGTCTAATGCTGTTCTTAGACTCGTCAGTATTGTCATTGGACGACGTGAAGCCATTTTCAGGCGAGAAACTGCTCAAGCGAAAATCACTGAAGCGGCTGCGTAAAGTGGCTCGAGTAAAAGAATTCGGCTATTCTCACGAAGTGAAAAGAACTGCTGCTGAGCTGCAGATATTGACTCAAAGCGGTGAAGTTCCTCGTTTTCCGTTGCGATCATGGGCTGGTATCCCTTTTTTTGGATTGCAGTCGCTTTGGGAGGAGGTAAAGGCGGATATTCATGCAAAGGATTTAGCAAGGCAGTGCTATGGATCTGATGTGCAGACAGACTCCTCCATCCAAAATTTGACCTGTGTACCTCTGGCATCCAATGACGGTGCGTGTGTTGCTCTTCTCACGCCCGCACATCGGGCACTCATTCAAGCACGAGACACTTCCTATGCCGATTACATTACTTTCTGTCGCGAGGAAATAAGGCGGTGTCTAGACAATTTGCACGAACGGATGGACGATGAAGTCAAGTGGACACTCGGCTGGGAAAAAGGGATTTTAAGGATGAGGCAGTCCACGTCCCAGCTAGCATAGCCCTTTAATCGCTGATATCCTGCGACGAAACAGCTCTGGATTTTCGAGATACATTGCTATCCAAGTAAAGAGCTAGTACACTTCTAAACTTAAGTGTGAGCTGTAAACTTACCTGCGTGTCGAGCGCCAGTGCATTGCAGTCTGCCAGTGTCCGGTGCCCCCATCTACGAGCCACCGTCCACTGCCAGTGTCTGCAAAGACACATCCCAAGGACACTCATGCGCCTGGCAGTGCAGCTTGCGGCTGCACTACAACCGGCTACACTGAGTACATATGCGTGCAATGGCGAAGGACTATACCAAGGACTGTATGCACAAGGACATCGTTGGCTGTGCGCTGCCAAGATGGTGTACTCAAACGAGAGTGCATTTATCTAGAGTTTAGTATTGACTTATTTGCTATTTGTATACTAATCTACTTTTGCGGTACAGCGGTGTTCTGGCGGAGGCTGCTCCACACTTTGCGTTTTGACGCCTGCCGCTCACCAGAGAGCAGCAGAGAAGAGCAGCCTCACCAGACACCGCAGTCCTGTCGCGGCCTTTTCTTACGTGTTTACGTTACTTCCTGATTAGTTTCCTAAAGTTGACATTTAAGTGTATTTACATTTAAATGGCTCCTACTCTTAGAAGCGATCGACCCATGGAGAACAATCCCCCCGTGACGAACCCTACGTCACCACTGGTTATGAGCCCAATCAGGGCGCAGTCTGCGACTGACGTGGCTGCTGGTGTTCCAGACACAAGTTCACGAATTTCGACCAATCAAGATCAATCTTCAACCCCATTGGCAGGAATTTCAGCTTGAACAATGACGCAACACTGTCGCACAGTGATGCAGAGCGACTAATTCGTTCATTGACTGAATCCCGGGTGCGCCCGTTACTCCAAATGTTACTCGAAAGTATGCATAAACTTTCGTCGACGAACACGGAAGAATCCGTGCCAGTTGACATCCTCCCCAGTCGCCGCTAAATTAACAAAACGGCGACCGAGACCCCGACGATCCGTGGCGCCCTCTAGACAACATGAACCCTACTGGCCGCTACAACGACGGCGAGCTGGCTGAGTACACCAAGGTCCTCATCAACTCGCCCCCGATCAAGCTGCCCAAGCTCCATCTGAAGGGCGACTACAAAGCCTGGAAGAGCGAGGTGCCGTTGCACTCCGAGCCGAAGATGCTGGGAGACATCACCTATGACCCTGAGCGCTACGATGCAGTAGAAGGCATGCGTCGTGACAAATATCGCGTGTGGTACAAGTCGCGCAAGAACAAGGCATTCTCAGCACTTGTGTTGTCGCTGTCTGTTGACCTACGTACGACGTTCAAGATCGACGACATCCACGACAATATGGACGCCGCCTCTTTGCTCTACGATGCGATTACGCAGCACTTTGAGGCTGGAGATGGTATTAATCCTGATTACCTACTGCAAGAGCTAGTGACGCGCCGGCTCAAGCCAAACGAGTCGGTATCACAGTATGTTGACCACATTGCGAAGAAGGTGACACTTCTACATCAAGCTAATGGTGAGTTCGCTGAGTGGCAACATGCAAGCCTACTACTGTCGAACAGCATGAAAGCATTAAAGATGAA
>NW_003303522.1:27946-34802 GCF_000142945.1 Phytophthora infestans T30-4 | reverse complement strand
CAACTACGTATAGCGCTTTGACGGGATTGGATTTGGCCTTGCAGAACATTCGTAGCGGAGATGAGTATTGGCCCGGACAAGTTTCGTGTATACTTCGACCCTAGGGACTAGCTCAATAAATAAAGAACCTCATTTGCACCATAACACGCAAGTGCCTTCCTGCCCTCAAGAACCGGAACTACATTGGCTGTACGAGCTCGGAGAAGGTTGGGAATCGCGAATCTAGTGTTGGTAGTGATAACTGGATAATACATTGGCCAGATCCTACAACCTAGTAAGCTTTCCCATACACGTGCAGATCCGACGGGTTAACCGAATTTACTACTTGGTCGGTTATACCCTAGAGGCTCTCAACTCTCAAGACCCCGTCACAGGAGGCGGAAAGTACGACGCAAAGGAACGCAAAGGCAAGGGACACACCCGCAAGGCAACCCTACGGTCAGATCCACGATCTAGGCCCCGGATCCATAAGCTCGAATATTCGCTTAGGATTCGGAACAATCCACGGACGCAGAGTGAAGATTTTCCACTGCTGCTCCACCCCATCCCCACGTCTCGCCAAGACACTCAAGCTTCACCACTTGAACTCTTCGGAAGCTACCGAGAGAGCAAGATCCCGCCCTACCGACGAGTACACAAGGTGAGGAAAGTTCAGCAGAACACGGATCATCGGGGGACCCCCTCCGTTAGTCGGTGTCTGGGCGCAGTTGGTAAGTTGGATCTGGCAATCTCGCAGATTTTGCTGATCCCGCTACACCACAATGGTGCGCGTGCCCGGATCTTTTGGTGACTCGGGATTTCACCGTGAGTCCCAAGAAGATGCTCAAGTGAAGATTGAGCCAGGGGAAGAGGCGTCGTCGGAGGTCGGATCGACGAAGACGCTGCTGAATGAAACAAGATCCGCGGATCGATGGAGTTTTGGGAGGAACTCTGTCGACGGAAGAGAGGTGGATCCGGATCTAGAAGAGAAACCTCTCTATCCTCCCCAGGTCCCCTCGGGGTCCCCTGCGGATCCTGACGCAAGTCACGATCCGCTAACAAAACAAGGGAAAGTGAAGGCGAAACGGTATGCATTTGCAGATTCACCGGTTAAGCCAACATCGTACCCAAACCCAAACCCGCTAGTCGAAGAAACGAGAAAGAAGACGAAGATGAGTAAGACTACGCGGAAGAAGATGCAAGCTCCAGAGTCGGAAGAAGACCAAGCTGGATCCAGGTCAAGCTGGTCCGACAAGGATCTCGAGTTTGTGTATCGCCACCAAGCTTTACGCGACTTCCTGCATCAAGATCCTGTCATGCAGATCCTGAATCCACGACAGATCGAAGATCCAAGGGAACCGGTGAGAGCACCAACGAAAACGGCGAACAAGTTGGTGGCAGTCAAGGATCTATTACGTTTGCTTACGGAGTCAGGCATCGTAGCTGGTGTGTTCGACGCAGAGGATATCTTCGAGCTAGATCTGGATCTCATAGCATCCGCGACGCAGGACCTCTTTGCCAGAGTTAAGTCCATCACCGGAGAAAGGTCGCGCACTATGGATCTAGTGTCATCGCCGAGGATCAGCCAAGCTGCGTCCTCGAACTACAAATCCGCCGCTGAGGATGAGTCAGACACGTCGTCCGAACCACGACGCATGACTTTAGGACCCTCCGGGGCATCCATGCTGGAAGCGCGGGCGAGGGTCCGAAGTCAGGAAGCCCCTGTGAACATGAAGGCTCGGGATCCAGTAGGCCCTACGCGTGATCTGACACAATCCATCCAGGATCGAGCCAGATCCGGCAAAAAGCCAGTGGGATTATCGTCAGATCAGGCTCGAGGTAATCGCCTCACGGACCCTGTCTCGCCAGTGGACCAGACGGCCACAGGCTCTTCCGACACTTCCTCGGGCACCCTGCAGCGGCACTTCGAAGCTGCGATGAGTCGTTTCCTGGCCGAACAGGGTATGAGAGCGCCCGTGCCACAAGTGCAAGTGCTCCACGAACATGGAGCACGAGACGTGGAAATGGAGTCGGTGGAGGGAGACAACTCCCATGATGAGTTTAACCCAGATGATCTGGATGGCCCATCCACTTCGTCAGCAGTGGTAGCAACAGCCACAGCCGGGGCAGGAGGATCGTCCATGATCCAGAGGGTACGGATCTCAGCCATATCGGACCTGAAGGAGTTCACGGGCAAGGATCAAGATGAGGACCGAGCGAGAACATGGATCAGCAAAGTCAAGCCGGCCCTCATGAGAGATCAAGCGTCGGATGCTGAGAAGTGTTTGACCTTTGCGGGGCCAGCCAGGAACTGGTATCGGCAGCTGGGCAGATCCACCAGGAACAAGTGGCCGGATTTGCTGCGCAGCTTCCAGACCCAGTACTGTGGATTGGGAGTGTCGGTGGCACGACAATACTACCATGCTCGCCGCAGATCGGATGAATCCCCGCTGGAATACCTACATCGACTAAATGTGGCCGGTCTACGGGCCAAGTTGAAGATCAAGGATGGGGGATCCAAGGTACTGCGGGAACATGTGGATCATTTCATCGAGACGTTGGGAGACGTGGATCTGGCCAACAGGCTGACCCTGCTACGTCTTCCAGACGCAGATGAGCTTGAAGAAGTGCTGCGGGCCGTGGATCGCGCGAAACTCCGCCAGAAGAAGGCGGCAGTCGGATCCGGCAAGTATCGCCAAAAGGCTCCGACGCCTACGGCCCCAGCTTGACGTGTCCACCAAGTCACGGCGCCCGACTCAGGAACTGAATGGGGATCCGACGGTTCGGACTCCGACCCTGAAGATTACCGCCGAGTCTGTCTCACTGCGCCCAACGATCGAACGGCGAAGACCGGAGTAAACTCTCGACCGAAGGATACCGTACCCGGGGACCGTGGGATGTACAGATCCCGAGATCTCATGGACGGGACAGCACAAGTCAGGTGTTCGCAGTGCGGATCCCGGAAGCACACTGAATCTGGATACTGGAAACATCTGGTCTGTGAGAAGTGTGGCAAGAAAGGTCATCCCGGAGATCATTGCTTCTACGTGTGTCGCGGGTGTGGCGAGATTCACGACGTCGGCAAGTGTCCGATGGAAGAATTCTACAACCAGATCCGCCAATGGTTTGATCCAGCCAAACACAGAGGGATGTTGCCAGAAGTGGCCGAGAAGATGTTAAACTAGGACGCTCGCCGGTGTTGAATCCGGTACGAGCCGAGCGTTCTAGGTATTGCATTTATGCATTTGTGAACAAGACATCGCTAGATCCAGGTAGTAGGACCCTAGATCCAGTCGATAATACACGTGATCTACATGAAGTGTCAGTTGCCAAGATTTCTAGTTTGCGCCAAGTGGATGAATTTGCCAGATCCGAAATCTCTTCAACCCTGGATCTACAAAGGGGAGAGGCACGTGGTTATTGGGAGAAAAAACGCCAACATGGTCGATGGTTTGAGCCTACCAAGGGTGAAGTCACTGCAGATCCACTAAGGTCTGTCAGGTCACTGGATCCTGTGGATCTGAGGATGTTGGATCCATGGATCTGCTAACAGGAGAGTCCCGTGGGGACTGGAAGTACCATGCCCCGGGAAAGTGGTTCAGACAAGCCAAGGTAGGGGGCAAGATCAACAATGAAAAAGCAATCCTACTCCTAGATAGTGGTGCCGAGGTGGCTATACTGGATACCGCCTTTGCTCGTAAGGTTGGGTGCCAAGTGGATGGGAGTCGGATCCAAGATTGTGTTGGGATTGGTGAAGGCGTGTACCATACGATTGGGAGAACGCGGATCAAGATCACGTTGGCAGGTTGTTTGGTGTACTGGTTTGATATTTGGGTTGGAGATCTCGCTGGTCAAGACGCCACCCTCGGGATGGATTTCATGGAACCAGCCGGAGTGAGGTTGGATCTGGCGGATAGGACACTTTGTTTCCCCGACGAGATGCGGATCCAGCTAAGCGGACGGCGACCGTTGTACGGGGCGAAGATGAGGATCGTAAGGGCGGATAAGACGACCTGGATCGAGCCCGGAGAGACCTGGGAGCTGCCAGATCGGTTGAAGTGGGTGAAACATGAGAACCGGTGGGTCACTCGGGGCGAGAAATGGGTGCCTACAGTAATCCAAGGACCAGGTCGATCGCAATACCTCCAGGTCACGAACGTCAGCGACAAGAGACTATTACTGGACCATTATGAGGAGATTGGGCGATGGCTGGCGAAGGATGGTATCCCTAGGCGACCTGGATATGTGGCAGTGGGATCCCGTCGCTACAGAGAATGTCAGAATCTGGCATACGAGGCGACTACCGAGATCGAATCTCTCGGAGAGGGGGAGCTCCCGGCGGAGCCAACTGGCCCCTTGGTGGATCGGCCTTCATACCCAACTCCGCGAAATATCCTACAGAGGGATCGTCGGATTAAGAAACATCTGGTCTGTGAGAAGTGTGGCAAGAAAGGTCATCCCGGAGATCATTGCTTCTACGTATGTCGCGGTTGTGGCGAGATTCACGACGTCGGCAAGTGTCCGATGGAAGAATTCTACAACCAGATCCGCCAATGGTTTGATCCAGCCAAGCGCAGAGGATGTTGCCGGAAGTGGTCGAGAAGATGTTAATCTAGGATGCTCGCCGGGTTTGAATCCGGTACGAGCCGAGCGTTCTAGGTATTGCATTTATGCATTTGTGAACAAGACATCGCTAGATCCAGGTAGCAGGACCCTAGATCCAGTCGATAATACACGTGATCTACATGAAGTGTCAGTTGCCAAGATTTCTAGTTTGCGCCAAGTGGATGAATTTGCTAGATCCGAAGTCTCTTCAACCCTGGATCTACAAAGGGGAGAGGCACGTGGTTATTGGGAGAAACGCCAACATGGTCGATGGTTTGAGCTTACCAAGGGTGAGGTCACTGCAGATCCACCTAAGGTCTGTCTGGTCACTGGATCCTATGGATCTGAGGATGTTGGATCCATGGATCTGCTAACAGGAGAGTCCCGTGGGTACTGGAAGTACCATGCCCCGGGAAAGTGGTTCAGACAAGCCAAGGTAGGGGGCAAGATCAACAATGAAAAAGCAATCCTACTCCTAGATAGTGGTGCCGAGGCGTCTATACTGGATACCGCCTTTG
The DNA here is from genome assembly GCF_000142945.1 of Phytophthora infestans T30-4. Taxonomy (NCBI): domain Eukaryota; phylum Oomycota; class Peronosporomycetes; order Peronosporales; family Peronosporaceae; genus Phytophthora; species Phytophthora infestans. The sequence goes on along the minus strand of NW_003303522.1, from coordinate 29,700 downwards.
CTCGTAAGGTTGGGTGTCAAGTGGATGGGAGTCGGATCCAAGATTGTGGTGGGATTGGTGAAGGCGTGTACCGTACGAACGGGAGAACGCGGATCAAGATCACGCTGGCAGGTTGTTTGGTGCATTGGTTTGACATTTGGGTCGGGGATCTCGCTGGTCAAGACGCCATCCTTGGGATGGATTTCATGGTGCCGGCCGGAGTGAGGTTGGATCTGGCGGATGGGACACTTTGTTTCCCTGACGAGATGCGGATCCAGCTCAGCGGACGGAGGCCGTTGTATGGAGCGAATTGGAGGATCATAAGGGCGGATAAGACCACCTGGATCGAGCCCGGGGAAACTTGGGAGCTGCCAGACCGGTTAAAGTGGGTGGAACATGAGAAACTGTGGGTCACACGGGGCGAAAAATAGGTACCTACCGTAATCCAATGACCAGGTCGATCGCAATACCTCCAGGTCACGAACGTCAGCGACAAGAGATTATTAGTGGACCATTATGAGGAGATCGGACGATGGTTGGCGAAGGACGGTATCCCTAGACGACCTGGATATGTGTCAGTGGGATCCCGCCGCTACAAAGAATGGCAGAATCTGGTGTACGAGGCGACTACCGAGATCGAATCTCTCGCAGAGGTGGAGCTCCCAGCGGAGCCAACTGGTCCCTTGGTGGATCGGCCTTCATATCCAACTCCGCGAAAGATCCTGCAGAGGGATCGATGGGTTGAGATCCAAGCAATGGAAGTTGGATCCAGGACGGGGGACGATCCCCCGAGTCGGCCCTTAGATAACGCAGGGTCGGTGGATGAAGGATTGCAGAGGGCTAAAGCCGAGCAGCCGGATCCCGCTGATCCACAAGTGGATCCAAGCTCTCCATTGGATAAAGTGCCTGGATCCCTATCGAGAGTGGCAACACTAGTCAAACCCGAACTGTCGGGCTTAAACTCGTTAGAGGACCAACTGGATCCAACTGGTGGTTTCCCTGATACCAGGGTACCTGAACCCCCGAAGATAGAAGGACTGCCAGGCGAGAGAGGGCCGCGGTGTTTGGATCCAATGGTGGATCCTACGAAGACGGAAGATGAGCAAGTCTGTTACCGTGAAGGCGGGGATCTACACGCCGAGGATCTGGGAGAAGGCATGGCGGTGATCCCGGAGGTACCACTGACCACAGAAGAAGTCACGATTGATGATATCCAAGTGGATCCGGGGGCGAATGAACCTGCTGAAGTGGATCGTCTGCGTCAGAAAATCTGGGAGAGCCGACATCTGCTGATTGGTAAAGGAAAGGCGTTACCGCCCGCTGCCCGCGGAGTCAAATGTGACATCGATGTCGGCGACGCGAAACCGATCGCTCAGAGGGTGCGGAAGGTGGCACCTCAGTTCCGGGAAAAACTATCGGACCTGATTAAGGGCCTGCTGCAAGCCAAGATCATCAGTTTCTCGACGTCCCCGTGGGCATCCCCAGTGTTAATCATCATCAAGAAAAACGGCGTGGGATATACGTCTGTGCCTTGATTACCCGGCTGGTTAATGGGTCTGACTCGGATTGATGGGTGGCATCCGACTGCCCCTAATCAACGAGCTGCTGCGAAGATCTGGGATAAAGAACTCCTGTCACTGTTATGGACCAGTGCCTTCTCGGAGTGGTTAACTATGACGGAATCGAGCTCCCGGCATAATCTTGCATTTCTTCACCACCGATTTGGCCCGGGTCTCAAGGGGAAGACGGCAACACGCTTCGGAACTGGAAAAAAC
>NW_003303522.1:8790-9964 GCF_000142945.1 Phytophthora infestans T30-4 | reverse complement strand
GTACCAGCTCAAGGATGAAGACTTTGTCGTTGAAGGCGGTCTTTCTGTGGCACGTCGTTCCTTCAAAAAATTGAAGACGAGTGTTTCACATTCACCCATCCTCAGACACTTCGATCGGTCGAAAGAAGTTCACGTCATGCTCTTTGCGAATGAATGGGCGTTGAGCACTACGCTAATGCAAGAACATGAAGGCAAGTTACACCCCGTACGGTTCCTCGGTCGGGTGCTCAAGGAGGCCGAGATGAACTACCATCCTGCTGAGAAGGAAGTTTTGGCGTTACTTCTGCTGTTGAAGATCTGTTACGTCCAGCTGGCAGGAAAGACGCTACATGTCTATACACGATTCTCGACGTTAGAGTGGGTGCATAAGTTGAAGTCTCTCTTCGGATGCGCGGTCCAGTTCGCAGTGCTGCTATCGCAGTGGCACCTTAAGGTGCAGCGCGTGAAGGAGAAGGATGTCGCCTTTGCGCAGCTACTGCAGTCAAGCATCACGAGCTTCGTTGACCTGGAAGACTCGCTCGCGCCGGTGGCGCCTCCAAACAAGGGTTCCCCGACTATTCGAATGGACCCCGCGTTGCTGTACGCCAGGCTTTCCCGTAATTACAGCGGATTCGTCATGTCTTTTGACGGATCAGCGAAGACAGAGAAGTACGGTGGCTACGGGAGTTGTTCATGGGTGCTGTGGAGCCTTCCTGAATGGAAGGTAGTGATTGCTGCAAACGCTTACCTCTCGGCTACCACGGTGAATGAGGCAGAGTATACAGGTATGATAAACGGTGTCAAGGCTGCTATTGCGCACGGTGCCGAGGATTTAGTCATCGTCGGTGACTCAAGGCTCGCGATTCAACAATCACTAGGGGTGATCGCATGCAGGAAGGAAACTTTGCTAGCGCTGCTGAATACTCACAAGGAACTCGCGGCCAAGCTTCAATCAGTTAAATATCTTCACGTTGTACGAGAATACAACGCGACCGCGGATTCGTTAGCCACGGAAGCGTTGGAATCAAAGGTCAGCCGTGTCATCCTAGGTGAAACTCGCAAGTCGGAATTGGCGTCGCTGAACCGCATCCAGGGAAATGATCTACGAGCCGGATGAAGACTCGGCTAGATGTTTTCGTCACGTGGAGCAGAGCGTCAAGTACATGTACTATCAGCAGCGAGTCTTCAAAGTGGA
>NW_003303522.1:0-8558 GCF_000142945.1 Phytophthora infestans T30-4 | reverse complement strand
TCATTCGGCGAAGATTTGCCAGACCATCCTCACAAGACTGTACCATCGGCATTTCCCGATGCGGAAGATGTTGATCCGGTAGCGATACAGCGGGAACGACGCAGACGGATACTGGTGGCAGAAGACGAGGAGCAGAAGTGGTTTAACATCAAGAAGGTGCTTCAGGGCCAAGCAGAAGAGCTGAGTTACAAAGAAGCTCGAGATGCCTGGAAGTATGCTGACCGGTTCGTATTGTCTGAAGACGGCGTGCTTCACTATCTTGGATTGAATCGTCGGTACGACCACGGTTGGCAAGAGGAGATCAAGCTGCGGCTTGTGGTACCGACAACGATGATTCAAGAGGTCTTGCAGAACTGTCACGACTCGCTGGAAGGAGGACATCAAGGTGTGGTGAGAACGTTCCATCGCGTTAAGTCCGATTATTATTGGATCGGCTTGTACGCTGACGTGGAGAAGCATGTGAAGTCATGTCCAGATTGCAGCTCGAGTAAAAGCCGTTCACAGCTTCGTGGATACTCACCTGGTAACGTGCTAGCCGAACGACCTTTCCAGATCGTCTCGATGGATTTTGTGATCCCACTACCGAAATCTCGTAGGGGCAACACGGCGTTGCTCCTATTTCAGTGCTCGTATACGGGATTCGTTATTGCCAAGGCTATGTCAGATACGACTGCACTGAGTGTTGCCCAAGTGTTCGAAGAATGTGTGTACCGACGGTTCGGAGCCCCATCATTAATAAGGCATGACCGCGACCCACGCTTCATGAGCGAGGTGTTCCAAGCGTTCGCAGAGATGATGCAGTCAAGATCAAGAGCGACTTTGAGCTATCGGCCACAGGCTAATGGACAGCAGGAACGCTCGGTGAAGTCAGTGATGGGGTCCGTACGGGTGTACGCGGAAGACCCTCTACAGCAAGATTGGGACGAAATCGCGGAGAAGCTAGTATTTGCTATTAATACTTCTCAAGACACTACGAGGAAGGAAATGCCGTTCTACCTCCTTCATGGTTGGGATGCGCAGTCGACGTTGCGGGCAATGTCGTCATCACTCAAACGAGGACTCGGCAAGCAGTCTGACGCACTGGCGTGGCGGCGTGAGATCAATCGACAACATGAGGTCGCCCTCACTATGGCCAAGGATTATCAGGCTGTAGAAAAGGAGCGAAGGGCTAAAAAGCATAATGATGCTCTGAGTCGACTGGAAAAAGCTGCTGTACCTCAACCAAGTGGAAACGAACACCCCTAGAAGCTTCAGAAGAGATGGAAGATCCTGCAAGAGCCCCACCGAGATCATTTTTTGAGATTGGGAGCCGGGCGTTGTTGTACATGGAACGCGTCAAACCGGGCTTGACGAAAAAATTAGCTCACCGATGGCATGGACCTTTTCGGATCAAGCGCAAGGTGGAAGAGTTTGCGTACGAGCTGGAACTGCCTGATCGAAGTGGGTATCGCTTTTACCCAGTAGTGCATGTGTCAAGACTCAAGGCTGTCAACGAATTCAACAGTCGACCGAACACTCGGTTGGTACTTGACGCGACTAATGAAGCAAGACTCGACTTCGATGAGGAACTACTGCCTGAAGACAGCTGGGAACCAGATCAAGTTGCCGGCGAATATGAAGTCGAGGCCATCCTCGACGACAGAACGCCACTGACGACGAGCACGGAGCGTGCTGTACGCGAGTTCAAAGTCAAGTGGGTTGGCTATGAAGATACAACTTGGGAATCATCATCAAACTTGTCATGTGGAGGTCTGCTGTACGACTATTTGCGATCCAAGAAGAGCGAGAATCGGCTGCAGATGGCGCAAGTGGGGGACGAAGACTAGCGTGACTGGATCACGTATGAACTGTCCACAGGGCGATGCAGCCTGTGGTAACAGACGAAGAACGTTACTGCAACAACAAATTGTATATGCATTTGAAGAACAACATGAACATGATTACGCTGTGGAAGTGGATTAAGAATAAGAAAACATGAATGCCGACCGCGGAGCGATCACTTAAAACGAAGTCACGCGGGACACCTCAACAGTTAGCTGAGATGCTGGAGAACGTCGTAGAACGTGCAGCGAGGATTCAAATCGATTCCAAGTGTCTGGCCGCGGTGGCCAAGAGTGTCAACGAAGCCGAGTCACCACTCTCCTTCTCCTCCTTATCAAGAACCTGAGCCTCGGCAGCTGGAGCTGAAGCCGGACCCTGCGAATCCTCGGTACCAGCTTCAACAGGAGCAGCAGTCAGAGCAGGACGTGGAGTACCCGGTGGCGAGTCAAACAACGAACGCCAGGTCGAAATAAGCTCGGTTGAATCGAGAGACGGGTCAACGATCACGCTTCGGTACACATCCACGAAACGCGTACCACGAGGATTGAAGAACTCCGGATTACGCTGGCACGGGAAGTACGTGGTGTTGTACGGGTGCTGATGCGGCGCATTCATCCATCCAGTACGCCATGGCTGACGAGCGTCGAGAGCCGGAACTTCGGAAAGCCAGTCAGATGTCCGAGGTGCGAATGACAAGTTTTCAATGGGGTACCACGGCTTAGACGGCTCCAAAAGCAACTCGGGACGAATGAATGACACGCCGGAAGCACTAGATGAAACCGAGTCACGACTCCACGCCATGTACTGCTCACGGTACCTGTTACGAAGACGATCGGCACGACGGTCGCGCTCACTGAAGAGCTTCTTTAACATAGCTTTCAGTTCCTTCAAGCGTTCCTTGTCGTGGCCAACCTTTTTAGCTTCTTCAGCGAGACCTCGTTCAATACCAGCTAACGGAAGCCAGTGGAGACGCTCCCACAACGCGAACCCGAGGTCACCTTGCTTACCGCCGTCACCCCGAAGGTTCGCCCAGATCATCTTGAGACGGGTCTCAATCGGAGCACGCTTGGAGATGGGGACGCTTGGTTTGAAGTCGACAGTGTCAAAGAGGCAAGCTTGAAGAGGATAAAGCTGCCGAAGTTGCTGGTACGGGTGATCAGGATGCGAATAATCAAAGAACGCTTGGAGACCCTCCAACGTTGTACGCACGGTCACCTCACCAGCTGGTTCAGGAAGCGTTAAGCTCAAGAGTCGCTCGAAACACTTCTTGACGCCTGCATCGGTAAACTCCATGTCCACATACGGAAGAACCCACGGTGGCAGGGTGGACGAAGCCGGCACCGTAGGGCGAGTACCAGATAACACTCGGTGAGGCAACGGCTCAACCGACGGTGCACCACCACGACGCGGCACCGAAGTATAGGTTGCCGTAATCATGCGTCCAGGTCCAGCATCGAGAGTCCAAATAGACGGACGAGGAGACACTGGAACAGGAAGAGAAGATGCTGGTGCCGGAGGACTTGCTGGTGGCGAAGGAGGCGGGCCGGCAACGATGATTGGGGAAGTCATCATCGGCGAAGGATTTGGCCGAGGTGGAGTCGGAGGACGAGCTGGGCCAAGATTACTCCAGTTCCTGTTTGAATCTTCAACATCTTCGTCATCGAGTATGCTTGAATGATCGGTGGGGGGCGGAACATCACCGCTACCACTGGGAGCATCAGAAGAGTCATCCACCGAAGATTCATTGTCATCCACGTCATCTCCATAGTCGTCATCAGCATTCCCATCGTCATCAATCTCCATCGAAAGGCCAGGCGAAGACACGCTTGATACATCAGTCGTGGGAACAGTCGGAGCCGACTTCGAAGACGCGGAAGCTAGTGGAGCAGCCTCAACAGGGGCAGACCCTGCTGTAGAAACCACTCCCGAGACTTCAACTGCCTTGGATGTCGCGGCAGACGCCGAAGCAGACTTGCCTTGTGGGACAGTCTGGTCTGACTCTTCACCTTCGTCACTCGAGCCAAACATGAGCCGCATTTCCTCGGCCTCGCGCAGAGCCTCTTCAGCAGCACGTATGTCGGCTGGAGAAGGTGAAATCGTTGAAGCTGGTGACTTGGCCACATCGTGTGGACCCTGAGGCGGGGGCGAAGGCGCGTCAGGAGAGACAGGAACATCGTCGTGATCCTCAGGGTTCACGTCCTTACCCGAAGGCTCTGTAGCAGTTTCTTGAACCGAAGGGACGCTGCCTGGATCAGCAGTCCCCATGTCCACGTCACTCTGGTCGCCGCTGAGGTCGACCACTGCGGGAGTCGAGGAAGACGCTGGTGTAGGAGGTGGCGACCATGAACTTGGAGAAGACGGTACAGACTTGGACCGAGTCTTCATATGACGTCGTGGCGACTTAGCAGGAGAATGAGGACGGGGTTTCTTGCGCTTCTTCTGGGCCGCCTTCTTCCACGCCTTCGGACCGAACAGCGATCTACGAGCCGACTTGAGAGTTGAAGTATCGGCAGGTGGCGCATCACCGAGACCGGCAGCTGCCATCGAAGCACTGGCCTTGTCCGTTGGGATTGGAGCCTTGTCTTCGTCAGAGTCGTCCGGATCGTCGTCTGAAGCCTCGCCACCTGGTCTAAGACGCTTATGGGACTTCCCATGGGCCACTTGGTGAGCTGCTTTGGCCAAAGCTGCCGGAAAGGCTTGAGGATTGTCCGAAGAAGCGGTGGCAGACTGAATACGCCGCAGAGCGACTAACGTCTCCTGATCCAAGTCCAGCGCATCCAGGTCCAGCTCACCCGCAGTCAGACCTATCACGAAGGATTGTGAACGAACGTTAGTTGCTGAACACACGGTGGAAGGAGCGACATTAAGAGCGTACCTTCGACAGCCAGACGAAGTACCTCGGGATCCATCCCTGCCAGACTCACGTGTGCACGGAGGGTACGATTCGCTTGGAGGAGGCGAGTGTTACGGTCTTGCTGGTTCTCGAGGACCTTGAGCGTGTCGTTATCGACATACTTGCCCTCTTTAGCAGCAACACAGTTTCTTCCACCAACTGATTTGTGGTGTAGCGGGATCAGCAAAATCTGCGAGATTGCCGGATCCAACTTACCAACTGCGCCCAGACACCGACTAACGGAGGGGGTCCCCCGATGATCCGTGTTCTGCTGAACTTTCCTCACCTTGTGTACCCGTCGGTAGGGCGAGATCTTGCTCTCTCGGCAACTTCCAAGGAGTTCAAGTGGTGAAGCTCGAGTGTCTTGGCGGGACGTAGGGATGGGGTGGAGCAGTATTGGTAAGATCTTCCCTCTGCGTCCGTGGTTGGTTCTGGATCCTAAGCGAATATTCGAGCTTAAGTGGATCCAGGGCGTAGATCGTGGATCTGGCCTTAGGGTTGCCTCGCGGGTGTGTTCCCGTGTCTTAGCGTTTCCTTTGCGTTGTACTTGCCGCCTCCTGTGACGGGATCTTGAGAGTTGAGATCTTTTTGGGTATACCCGGCCAAGTAGTAAATCCGGTTAACCTGTCGGATCTGCACGTGTAGAGGAAAAGCTCACTAGGTTGTAGGATCTGGCCAATGTATTATCCAGTTATCACTACTAACACTAGGTTCGCAATTCCCAACCTTCTCCGAGCTCGTACGGCCAGTGTAGCTTCGGTTTTTGAGGGCAGGAAGGCACTTGCGTGTTACTGTGCAAATAAAAGTCTGTATTGATACTTAAGCCTATACCTGCCTGGATTTCTACCTTCTATGTCTTTCACCTGTTAAATCCCTTACCTGTCTCGGCTGCATGGCCTTTCTCTCCTTGCCCCATCATCCCAGCTGTATTATCCTCAGATCCACCGGATCCATGGCGTAATCATTATGATCGCCATATTATGGGTACACTCATTCGGATCCAGGTCGCTTTGATCAACTTCATTGTAAGTGTACACTCGTCATATCTCTGAGCTCTTCCATCCTCCAACATCGTCTCGCGACCGTCTGTGATCTCCATTGTCCCACGAAAGTTCGAGATCCACTGCATCCATCATCCCTATACCCTGGATCCAGGTCCGTCAAGGCGGGATCCTCACCCCTTTGGATCTGGACTCGGAAGTATGGGATCTGGGACATATCGTGGTGGATCTTGACTTCTCGTTAGTCGCTGATACCAGATCCACCTTCAGATGACACCTTCCATCATTCCTTCATAAGATCCACGCTCGACCCACCCGTACATAGCATATCCCATATCCACCTAAGTGAACTCAGGTGAGGGTGGATCCGAGTCTTTCCTTTGTAGATCTTGTCTTCCCATACGTCACCCATACCAGATCCATCGCCGGCTCATACGGGATGACGCTCGTCATGGCCAATCCACCTCAGGCAACGTGAATCCCTGCCTGGTGATCCAAATCCTCTCTAATCACTTGAAATTGTCACTGATTCGGAATAGTGACCCCTTGTTAGGTCCATTCTCTTATTGTTTGATAAAGCACTTCACTACAATCGCCTCCTGTACGTGGTCGGCGCTGCACAACAGCGTTCACGACGTACACTCCAAGCGTCCCTGCTTCTCCAACAGCTTCCTCCTCTACGTGACGTATGTCTCCCGCCAAGCGTACTAGCAAATCGCCGGGCAAGGCCCCATCCACCACTCCACAAGTCAGCCTCTCTATGTCGCCCACCGATCTGCGGGCTTTAGCTCAAGCTCTTTCCGATCAGGTGCGAACCCTGACGGTGGAGCTCCAGACGGCCCAAGATGCTCGGGACCAAGCTCAACGCGCAGAGGCAGCGGCTCAGCAGGCCTATCAGTCCTTATCCACCTCTTCACACGCCACCCAACTCCAAACTCTGCAAGCCCAGGTCCATGACCAGGCTATGGAGATCCAAAGGTGGGAGCACCGTGCGGCCTCTCGCTCGCAGGATCTGCGACTCTTGTTGGCCGATCAAGCCGTCGAGATCCGTGAGTTGACTGGACGGCTGGATCGCGCCTTCCGTCAACGGGATGGCATGCGAGACGAAAACGACCATCTCCTTGGGGAGATGGCGCTCGCCGGATCCGAGATCCACCTGCTCCAATCCCGGATCCACGACCTCGAGCGGGATCTGGAAGATTCCCTGACTGCTAGCGCGGCCGCGGACGAGAACTTTGGAAGGCTCCGCGACGAGTTGCGCCTGACTCAAGAAGAGGTGGTGACCAACGATTATGTGGGATCCACCCATGGTGGATCCGCATTAGAGTCGGCGCGCGGAGGGTCCCCCGCGCCGAATCCACCTCCCTCGTCGCCGGATGTGGCTCTGGCTCGTCTTTCCGAGGAACTGAAAGATATCAAAGAGTCGCTCGAGAAAGCATCGGCTGGGCGAGATTATGCGCTTGAGGAATTCGTACGCATGACTCAAGTCCGTGACGAGATCCAGGCTAAGCTGGCGGATACCGAGCTTCAGCGTGACAAGGCAGCTACCGAGTGGGCAGATGCCAAGCAAACGCAAACGGAACTAGAATCCAAGCTCCGTCGCATGAGTACGTGGATCTTCTTTTGTCTCCTCCCGGTAACCTCATATTCACTCGTTATGTCAATCCAGGTGACAGATTGAAGGATGCCGAGGCAACTGCAACAAAACTACGGGATCAGCTCGCTGCTGCTCATGCTCAGCACCAGCAGCCATTTCTAGAGCGCGATCGCGGTTTATCGGAGCGGGACTTGGCGCGTCGACGACTGACTTTGGTGGCCGCTGCTATCTCAGATCCCCTTTCTCCTCTCCCGGGATCTTCGGATCCACTCTCTCCCCTGACTGGATCATCTCCTGCCGCTAGCGTCTCAGCTGCTCCGCAGTCTCCAAGTGGAGCGGGTCCGTCGGCCGCGAAACGGCCGCGTAGTGCATCCCCTGCTCTTGGTACTGGATCCCCCTGGCCTCACAAGCAGGCCCGAGCTTCTCCCAAGGCCACGCCCAAAACCGGTTCGGCCTCTAAGACAGTCTCCAAAGCGGGATCCACATCCACGTACAAGCTATCCGCCTCCCCTTCGAAGTCTGGTGCCGGATCCAAGTCCGGATCCGTGGCTACATCGAAGTCGGGATCGGCGTCCAAGGCTGGATCCACTGCTGCTGCATCAAAATCGGGATCCACGGCATCCAAGTCTGGATCGACTGCGAAGGCCGGATCCGTGGCTGTATCCAAGTCGGGATCGGCGTCCAAGACTGGATTTACGGCGTCCAAGTCCGTGCCGATTGCTAAGGCTGGATATGTGGCTGCGTCCAAGACGGGATCCACGGCATCCAAGTCTGGATCGACTGCCAAAGCTGGATCTGTCTCTGTATCCAAGTCGCGATCGGCGTCCAAGACCGGATCCACTATCGCGCCATCGTCCAAGGCAGCGACTACGACTGGATCCACGACAATTGCCTCTTCTACGACGGGGTTAGTCACATTCACAGCCAAGCCCGGCTCGTCTCAGTCGGGATCCACCGCTGACCCTTCGCTGACGGTGCCTACCGTTCCTCGTCCAGCCTCTACCGGCTCTCCGCCTGTCGGAACTGGATCCGGGAAGGGGAAAGCCAAACGTGTCATCCCCACTGGTTGTGGACTTGGCAGCTCGTAGGACGACCAGGAAGAGGGATCGGATTGGTCCGACGGTTCGGGACCTCCTATTCGATCATCCTCGAAGCGTACGCTGTCCACCGGCCAATATTCCTTCAGTTCTGACGACGATGACGATGACGATGACGCCGACGAAAGTTCGGAGGATCAGAGGAGCCC
>NW_003303521.1:191189-194795 GCF_000142945.1 Phytophthora infestans T30-4 | reverse complement strand
GATACGGCCTTTCCCTACGCTCCAGAGGCATATTTTGGCCGACGCCCCGAGGTACTTTGATGAAAGTTGTCATATCGTTGATTTGAGAAGCAGGCAAGCCCCGAGACGCTATCCCCCCCGGTAGCCTCGCTAACGGGTCCGTACGCATAGTGTCCGTGATGCGTCCGTAGAAGGTAGATACGGCCTTAACCCCGACGCTCCAGAGTCATATGTTGGCCGACGTGTAACGGGCCTAGAGTGGCCGTTACTAGCCTTTACGTAATAATGAGGAATCGTGCAAGTTCCGCGATAGTGAAACCAAGTATTTAGTCGGAAGGAAAATCAACTCTGTTTTTTTTTAGGTCCAGGGCAGCTTGCCCTGACTACTCAAATACACGTCAACCCCTTATTGGCTGATAATGGGTCTGGCTCCCCATATATCAACCAATAGGAGGACGACAGTTCAGCACACGCTAGCCGTGTGCTGCTGCACCTACTTTTGTAATACAAATCTACCTACTTATGTAATGGCGTGGCCCACTACATCACCCCCCCCCTCTTAAAGTTGCACTTACGCAACATAAGCGACGGGCGGGGAACAAATCAATCAAAATGCAAACGAGAAGAAAATCGTGGCCAACAGGAACGAACGATGCGGGGACGAGACAGATCCTGCGCCACGCAGGAGAAGTACAACACGACTTGCACAGCAGACAACAGGAGAGGACGATAGAACAGCAGCAGCAGCAGATTTTAGCGACGGCGACGTCGCTGACGAGCGCGACGACCGCGGCACCCACGTGATGGACGAGGCGCTGAGACCCTGGCCCCTGTATGACATCTCCGGAGCGCAAGGTCCGGAGTCTCTGGACGAGATGAAGGACCTCTTCCGGCGTTTTCGTGCGCTGCGCCAGAAGCCGGTGGGCGGCGTCGACCTCAGTGCGCTGCAGGAGTCGTGGTGCGCCTTCATCCGGCGCTGGAACCGGACGCAAGCGCAGCAAGAGAATCTCGTCGACTGGATCGCATACCGGGAAGAAATCATCGGGGGCCATTCCTTGGGCTAGCTGCGCGTACGAATCTGCGACAGCGCTTGGAACGACGACGACCGCATCTGCTACGTGCGAGTTGCTGAAGGCTGCAGGAGGTGTGTGTCGTCTCGCCCGACTACGGATGAGTGGAGAGCCCATGTCGCCGAGCATCCGCTCAGCGATCGCGAGAACGTCTGGATCCAGCGCTACCGTCGCTCGCTGTCCAAAAAGGCCAGCGCCGCGAGTCGAGCCGACTCGCGCCGACACTCATCTCGACGAAGCGCATCTCCGCCGCTCCATTGGGATTACGAGAACTCGGGTCGTCGTTCTCGGTCGCGCTCGCCCGATCGCCAGCAGCGTCGTTCTCGATCACGTCCGCGTGGTCGTGCAGACTGGAGATCTCGTTCTCGGCCGCCGCGTGATTATTCGCGGCGCTCTCCGGCGCAGGAAGACTGGAGTCGTACTCTTGGATCACATCCGGGACATCGCGAAGGAGATTCGCGCGGGGCTCCCACGTATCTTGGTCCGCCGGAAAGCCAAGCCATCGTACCCTATAGCGGCGCGCGGCGGGAGCCGTGCGACTGGTGGACACACGGCGCTGCCCCGGCCGACGGGGCGGGTCTTCGTGATCGACAATCTTCTCGACTATCCAGCGGATCTCGCCAGCTGAGTCGACAATCGGCGGGGGACCGTCCCGCTGATACGACTGACGTTCTGGTTGGGAGCCGCGAGGAATATCTCGCGGGGATCTTCTGGACAGCGTATCAGGAGGCGGAGGAGGCCCAGGACGCGGCTGCAAAGGCCGTGAGGACTGCGTCTGAGACTCGTCAGTCGAATCGGGAACCCTTGGCGCGCGTGAGGCTTCTTCAGCGCGCGGTACATGGTAGTCTGCAGAGCGGGACGGTAAAGCAGGCGCCTGGTGTGAATGGCGCGATGGCTCGGCGCGCGCGTCGGGCGGGGTGGCCGCTGTATGCGCTGGTGGCTCAGGAGACTGAGTCGAAGAAGGAATCGTAGCGGGCAGGTATTGCTTGAGTCGTCCGACGTAGAACGTCGGATGTAGCCGCAGCGACGTGGGAATATCCAGTGTGTAAGCCTCGCCAATAACCTTAGTCACCGTAAATGGCCCAATAAAGCGCGGTGCGAGTTTACTCGCGCCGAGGTTGGTGACGGCAGAGTCTCTGATTCTTGAAGTCGACAGGAGCACTCGATCTCCTGTCGCGAACTTTAATGTGTGTTTGCGGCCGCGCTTGCCCGCGTTTTCCTTCTGCTTGTCGACCGCCGTCTGCAGCGCGTCGCGGACGTATCGGATGACTGCTTGGCGCTGGAGGAGGAAGTCTGAAACAGCGGTGTTGTCAGCCAGATGTGCCGGTTGCTTTGGCGCGTAGTTCGCTGATGGAGACACCGCGTTAGCGGTGCCAGGACTAATCAGGGCACGATTCGTCCACGAGGCGAGAGGGGACACTGCGTCGCGGGGAGTCGTCAGGGCCTTCCTGGCCTGGGCGTGTGTCACTGCGTTAACAGTCGCTGAAGATGAGGCTGCACTCGAGGAGGAGTCGGCAACCGGTATGGAAACCGGTTGAGGGTCCATTCCCGGTGTTGGCACAGAAGGCTTGGTATGTTAACCGGTTGTGGGTTCGAAGCTGGATCTGTCACAAAGTGGTTGTCGCCTCTTTTACCCCCACCCAGAGTGGAGCCACACGGCGCCGTGGGACGGCCCACGGCGAGGAGAGCTGGAACGCGAGGGTGCCGAGCGTTGTTGACGAAGCAAGGAGTCAAGCCAGTCGACGCGTGAACCGCGTTGTTCAGCGCGAGCTCAGCAAGCGGAAGGAACGAGCTCCAGCTCGTAAACGACGTCGCATAGCTGCGAAGTACGTCCTCAAGGACGCGATTAACTCGCTCGGTTTGGACATCCGTCTGCGGAGGAGCGGCCGTCGACATCAGCAGCTTTGTCCCTGATTGCTCGAAGAGCTTCGTCCAGAAAGCAGACGTGAACCGCGGATCGCGGTCCGAAACAATGGACTCGGGCATGTCATGATGACGGAAGACTGCATCCACGAAGTGCACCGCGGTATCGGTGATCGTATCCGGGACCGGAATGAGGTGAACCATCTTGCTGAACCTGTCGACGAATACCAGGACACCGGAGCGCCCGGCGGAGTCGGGTGGGAGGCCAAAGACGAAGCCCATCGACACCGAGCGCCATGCCTCGGTGGCCACTGGTAAGGGACGCAGGGGAGCCTGCGATGACGCGGACGGTTTCACGCGTTGGCAGATCTCGCAGGTCCTCACCCACTTGCGCACCCACTTATACATGTGGGGCCAGTAAAAGTCGCGCGACACTGCGGCGAATGTCTTCTCACGGCCCAAGTGAGCGTAAAGGGGGATATCGTGGAACTCGTGGATGATCCGCGAGCGAAGGTCAGGGCGGTGGGGAAACCCTTATCTCGGATAGACATCAAATGCAAACGAAAGGAGGGACGGTGAAAAAGACGGATCTTAAATCAAGAATACTAGATCTTTTCGTTTATGTTTGTTAGATTATGGAAGAAGAAAAAATCACCTTTTTTTGTTTTCTCCCATTTAAAAACAAAAAAAAGCA
>NW_003303521.1:188361-189199 GCF_000142945.1 Phytophthora infestans T30-4 | reverse complement strand
CGGGAGCTCCAACTGCTCGACCACCGGCTCGGGTGACCGGGAGCCTCGACTGCTCGACCCGCCGTGTTTGCATTGCGGGAACTCATGCATGACCGCTGTGGTGCGCCGCGGGAGCCCCTGCTCGACCGCCATCGTGTTCTTGCCCTCGCCTCGCGGCGAGGAGCCTTCGTGCAACAGCACTGCGCAAGCCGTGCAGAGAGGGCCATCGCTCACTCTGTGTCCAGCCTGCGTCGTGGACGACCGGTCCACGACGGTGACGTGGGGCCAGTCCTTCTGGGCAACCATGAGGTGGGTGAACACCTCGCTCACGTCGAAACCGCTGCGGTGTTTAACCGAGCGGGCCAACCAGTCAATCTCTGGTTGATATCGTGACAACCACGGGATGCCCAGGATGCAATCGAATGCGTAGTTCATCTCAATCACGAGGAAGTCGTCATTGCTGCGAAAGCCGTCGAAAGTGTACGGCAACGTAATCTCGCGCCGCGCGACATGGCGCGGCTTTCCGTCAGCAAGCTTGACTACAACCTGTCCGCGACCGTTGCGGACAGCGATTTCGCTGGGTAGCGTCGACAAACACGACTCACGGTAGAAGTTGTTTGTCGCTCCTGAGTCCACAAGCGCGCGTAGTGGACGTCGGGCGCCGGCGACATGGAGGCTGATGATGATCAGTCTTGAGTCGCCCGACGCTGTGGTGGCATTGAAGTGTGCGTGTAGCACACGAGGGCTAGAAGGTTGGGTTGCCACCGGGGGACCCGGACCTCCATTCCAGCCAGTAGGGCGCCCCGCACCTACTGGCCCTGACCGTTTTTTGGCTGATCGGTAGGAGAGGCATCGAGAA
>NW_003303521.1:183675-184643 GCF_000142945.1 Phytophthora infestans T30-4 | reverse complement strand
TTCGCGGTGTCGTCCATAGGATGGTATATACGGTTTTAACTCCCTCGCTCTCGTAGTCATTGTGTTTGCCGCCCGCTCTGGTAGATTGATCAAATTTGTTATATCGTTTATATGAGAAAGCAGGCCCCCGCGCGCCCTTTCTCTTCACCTTGTAGCCTCGCTAACGGGTCCGTACGCATAGTGTCCGTGATGCGTCCGTAGAAGGTAGATACGGTCTTAACCCCGACGCTCCCAGAGTCATATTGTTCGCCCGACGCCCCTGATAGATTGATGAAAGTTGTCATATCGTTGATTTGAGAAGCAGACAAGCCCCGAGACGCTATCCTCCCCATGTAGCCTCGCTAACGGGTCCGTACGCATAGCGTCCGTGATGCGTCCGTAGAAGGTAGATACGGCCTTAACCCCGACGCTCCAGAGTCATATGTTGGCCGACGCCCCTGGTAGATTGATGAAAGTTGTCATATCGTTGATTTGAGAAGCAGACAAGCCCCGAGACGCTATCCTCTCCATGTAGCCTCGCTAACGGGTCCGTACGCATAGTGTCCGTGATGCGTCCGTAGAAGGTAGATACGGTCTTAGCCCCGACGCTCCAGAGGCATATGTTGGCCGACGCCCCTGGTAGATTGATGGGAGTTGTCATATCGTTGATTTGAGAAGCAGACTAGCCCCGAGACGCTATCCTCCCCATGTAGCGTGGCTAACGGGTCCGTACGCATAGGGTCCGTGATGCGTCCGTAGAAGGTAGATTCGGCCTTAACCCCGACGCTCCAGAGTCATATGTTGGCCGACGCCCCTGGTAGATTGATGAAAGTTGTCATAATGTTGATTTGAGAAGCAGACAAGCCTCGAGACGCTATCCTCCCCATGTAGCCTGGCTAACGGGTCCGTACGCATAGTGTCCGTGATGCGTCCGTAGAAGGTAGATACGGTCTTAGCCCCGACGCTCCAGAGGCATATGCTGGCCGGAA
>NW_003303521.1:178654-179810 GCF_000142945.1 Phytophthora infestans T30-4 | reverse complement strand
AGAAGGTAGATACGGGCTTAGCCCCGAGCGCTCCAGAGCCATATTTTGGCCGACGCCCCTGGTAGATTGATGAAAGTTGTCATATCGTTGATTTGACAAGCAGACAAGCGCCGAGACGCTATCCTCTATGTAGCGTGGCTAAGGGGGCCGTACGCATAGTGTCCGTGATGCGTCCGTAGAAGGTAGATACGGCGTTAACCCCGACGCTGCTCAGGAGATGATGTTGGACGACGCTCCTGGAAGATTGATGAAAGTTGTCATATCGTTGATTTGAGAAGCAGGCAAGCCCCGAGACGCTATCCTCCCCATGTAGCCTGGCTAACGGGTCCGTACGCATAGTGTCCGTGATGCGTCCGTAGAAGGTAGATACGGTCTTAACCCCGACGCTCCAGAGGCATATGTTGGCCGACGCCCCTGGTAGATTGATGAAAGTTGTCATATCGTTGATTTGAGAAGCAGGCAAGCCCCGAGACGCTATCCTCCCCATGTAGCCTCGCTAACGGGTCCGTACGCATAGTGTCCGTGATGCGGCCGTAGAAGGTAGATACGGCCTTAACCCCGACGCTCCAGAGTCATATGTTGGCCCGACGCCGCCTCGCAGATTGATGAAAGTTGTCATATCGTTGATTTGAGGAGGGAGACAAGCCCCGAGACGCTATCCTCCCCATGGTAGGCTCGCTAACGGGGCCGTACGCTTAGTGGCCGTGATGCGTCCGTAGAAGGTAGATACGGCCTTAACCCCGACGCTCCAGAGTCATATGTTGGCCGACGCCCCTGGTAGATTGATGAAAGTTGTCATATCGTTGATTTGACAAGCAGGCAAGCCCCGAGACGCTATCATCCCCATGTAGCCTCGCTAACGGGTCCGTACGCATAGCGTCCGTAATGCGTCCGTAGAAGGTAGATACGGCCTTAACCCCGACGCTCCCGAGGCATATGTTGGCCGACGCCCCTGGTAGATTGATGAAAGTTGTCATATCGTTGATTTGAGAAGCAGGCAAGCCCCGAGACGCTATCCCCCCCTGTGAGCTTCGCAAACGGGCCCGTACGCATAGGGTGCCGTATAGGTCCCGAGAAAGGAGAGTAACGGGCCTTAACCCCGAGCCTCCCGGAGCATATTGTGGGCCGACGCCCCTGGAGAATTGGATGGAAAGTG
>NW_003303521.1:138792-141214 GCF_000142945.1 Phytophthora infestans T30-4 | reverse complement strand
GGCCTCAACCCCGACGCTCCAGAGGCATATGTTGGCCGACGCCCTGGTAGATTGATGAAAGTTGTCATATCGTTGATTTGAGAAGCAGGCAAGCCCCGAGACGCTATCCCCCCATGTAGCCTCGCTAACGGGTCCGTACGCATAGTGTCCGTAATGCGTCCGTAGAAGGTAGATACGGCCTTAACCCCGACGCTCCAGAGTCATATGTTGGCCGACGCCCCTCGTAGATGGATGAAAGTTGTCATATCGTTGATTTGAGAAGCAGGCAAGCCCCGAGACGCTATATCCCCCCATGTAGCCTCGCTAACGGGTCCGTACGCATAGTGTCCGTAATGCGTCCGTAGAAGGTAGATACGGCCTTAACCCCGACGCTCCAGAGGCATATGTTGGCCGACGCCCCTGGTAGATTGATAAAAGTTGTCATATCGTTGATTTGAGAAGCAGGCAAGCCCCGAGACGCTATCCTCCCCATGTAGCCTCGCTAACGGGTCCGTACGCATAGGGTTTGTGATGCGTCCGTAGAAGGTAGATACGGCCTTAACCCCGACGCTCCAGAGTCATATGTTGGCCGACGCCCCTGCTAGATTGATAAAAGTTGTCATATCGTTGATTTGAGAAGCAGGCAAGCCCCGAGACGCTATCCTCCTCCCTTCTGTAGCATCGCTAACGGGTCCGTACGCATAGTGTCCGTGATGCGTCCGTAGAAGGTAGATACGGCCTTAACCCCGACGCTCCAGAGTCATATGTTGGCCGACGCCCCTGGTAGATTGATGAAAGTTGTCATATCGTTGATTTGAAAAGCAGGCAAGCGCCGAGACGCTATCCCCCATGTAGCCTGGCTAACGGGTCCGTACGCATAGTGTCCGTGATGCGTCCGTAGAAGGTAGATACGGCCTTAACCCCGACGCTCCAGAGTCATATGTTGGCCGACGCCCCTGGTAGATTGATGAAAGTTGTCATATCGTTGATTTGAGAAGCAGGCAAGCCCCGAGACGCTATCCCCTATGTAGCCTGGCTAACGGGTCCGTACGCATAGTGTCCGTGATGCGTCCGTAGAGAGGTAGATACGGCCTTAACCGCTGACGCTCCAGAGTCATATGTTGGCCGACGCCCCTGGTAGATTGATGAAAGTTGTCATATCGTTGATTTGAGACAGCAGGCAAGCGCCGAGACGCTATCCTCCCCATGTAGCCTCGCTAACGGGTCCGTACGCATAGTGTCCGTGATGCGTCCGTAGAAGGTAGATACGGCCTTAACCTCGACGCTCCAGAGTCATATGTTGGCCGACGCCCCTGCTAGATAGATGAAAGTTGTCATATCGTTGATTTGAGAAGCAGGCAAGCGCCGAGACGCTATCCCCTATGTAGCCTGGCTAACGGGTCCGTACGCATAGTGACCGTGATGCGTCCGTAGAAGGTAGATACGGCCTTAACCCCGACGCTCCAGAGTCATATGTTGGCCGACGCCCCTGGTAGATTGATGAAAGTTGTCATATCGTTGATTAAGAAGCAGGCAAGCCCCCGAGACGCTATCCTCCCCATGTAGCCTCGCTAACGGGTCCGTACGCATAGTGTCCGTGATGCGTTCGTAGAAGGTAGATACGGTCTTAGCCCCGACGCTCCAGAGCCAAATGTTGGCCGACGCCCCTGGTAGATTGATGAAAGTTGTCATATCGTTGATTTGAGAAGCAGACTAGCCCCGAGACGCTATCCTCCCCATGTAGCCTCGCGAACGGGTCCGTACGCATAGTGTCCGTGATGCGTCCGTAGAAGGTAGATACGGTCTTAGCCCCGACGCTCCAGATTCATATTTTGGCCGACGCCCCTCGTAGATTGATGAAAGTTGTCATATCGCGATTTGAGAAGCAGGCAAGCCCCGAGACGCTATCCCCCTCCCCATGTAGCCTCGCTAACGGGTCCATACGCATAGTGTCCGTGATGCGTCCGTAGAAGGTACAGAGTCATATGTTGGCCGACGCCCCTGGTAGATTGATGAAAGTTGTCATATCGTTGATTTGAGAAGCAGGCAAGCGCCGAGACGCTATCCCCCCATGTAGCCTCGCTAACGGGTCCGAACGCATAGTGTCCGTGCTGCGTGCGTAGAAGGTAGATACGGCCTTAACCCCGACGCTCCAGAGTTATATGCTGGCCGACGCCCCTGGTCGATTGATGAAAGTTGTCATATCGTTGATTTGAGAAGCAGACAAGCCCCGAGACGCTATACCCCCCCATGTAGCCGCGCTAATGGGCCCATACACATAGGGCCCGTAATGTGCTCGTATAAGAAAGATATGGTCTTAGCCACCGACGCTCCCAGAGCCATATGTTGGCCCGACGCCCCCTGGTAGATTTGATGAAAGTTGGCATCATCGTTGATGTTGAGGAAGGACGGCAAGGCCCCGGAACGCTATCCCCCCTCCCTC
>NW_003303521.1:131051-134764 GCF_000142945.1 Phytophthora infestans T30-4 | reverse complement strand
CTTCCTTATAATTTGGAGACGAGTCAACAGAGGGGCTGGGAAGCCTTCAACTTTAAACAGCATCAGTGCGATCGAGAAGTTTTCGATGGAATAGAAGATTCCGAGAACACGGTAGCACTAAAGTACCGCGTTCCTCGAACATTGGAGTGCGGTACTACTGTTTCCGTGGTGCAGCGACGTGTAGCTCGTCTATTTGTCGAGCAAGACCAAGTTGTGTGTATTTGGAAGACGCATACGGAAGGGGAGGGAGTTTTTCGTGGAATGCACTCGAATCAGACAGGATGGAGTTGTCTTCGGCCGATGCCAGACGGAGCAGGAACAGTAGGTGAGGTGTGTATTCGTCAGATTCCTGTCCTTTTCAACGCTTCTCCTTCATCAGCCAATGCTTTTTATCGATTTCTCCAAGCCATAGTCGATGAGGACAAGTACGAAATGATGACTGCAGATTCATAACGGACCCCCTGAGCAAAGAGGTGCTGTGTAGCTCCGCAGACGCATATAAGAGGACCGTGCTAGTCGATTAGCGGGTACGAATCTTGTGGGGTTTGTTTTCTTAACAAGTAATAACAACAATCGTCGAAGCTCTCTGGGTATTGTTATTGAGCGCTAAGGAAAGAATCTGATAGATGGTATTATTGTCCTGGAAGTGCTACGTGAGTAGAGTATGTATATAAAGCTCAATAAGGATTAATTTAAGAATGACATATGTGGTAGCTTATGTACAGACCAACAAGGATTAATTAACCCCCCAACGCCCAACGGTTGTACGTACAGCAGGAATCATGTTGTACGTACAACATGTTAAAAGTTGGGCTATTTTGTTGCAAAATATGGGCAAACTTGAGAATGCACAGGCGCTGGGGTTGTTGAGATCAGTCTCTTTTGGCAATAAACAATACAGATTCTCCCCTGGGTTGGTGGCTGAGAGCTCATTTCGAGAAAAGACCTGAAGGAGAGACACGTGTGCACGATGGCCCCGCCTCGAGAAACACGCCGCGAACGCCAGCAGTTCCTGCAACGTCTGGATGGCCGAACTGCGCACGACCGAGAGCGCATCAGGAAGGAGCATGCGGCGTACCTGGCTGGCGAACGAGAGGAGGATGCTGACTTCGGAGAAGATCCAGCACCTACACGCAGCGCGACAGCTCGTCCTCTGCTTCCGGTTCCGATCGGCAAAGATGCCTGTTACGTGCGTGCGCAGCGACGTTTGATCTCGCAACAGCAACGTGCTGTCGCCGCAAAGACGTTGGCAGGCTCCGGCAAGAAACGGTTGGCTGCTAGTAGGGACTTGAGCGACGATGATGAGGACTATGATCCCGATCGGTTCGACGAGGAAGCGGATGCTGATGCAGACGATGAGCGACTGGATGCAGCAGACTCCCCAGTCAATTGATTTTGTGATGGACGATGCCAACATGGCTGCCATGCGAGCTAACGGGTGGAACTTAGGTTCGTGACAATGAGGGGTGTAGCCTCCAGCATATTCTAACATGATATATGATGTATATACAACATGTAGACCCAGACCATTTCCCGCCTGACCAACATTACCCAGGATTATATTCTGGGGAGTATGGACCAACCGACGAGGTACTGGCCCTTAACACACTCACCGCTTAAGCTATTCTTCTTTTTCATGCCGTAAGAGTTTGTGGAGACAAGCTGCAAAGGAAACCAATCGCTACTTTGTGCAGAACCTCACTTCACGAGTGGAGCGTATGTTCAGCTCGCAGAAGACACCTGCCAAGAAGTCCAAAGAGTGGTTTCTGCATCGCGAGGCCAAGAAGCGGGACGTCAAGCCACACGAGATACTGCAAGCGCTTGGATTACTGATGGCAAGAATGCTGAGCCCTCACCGCCGCAGGTTACGTGATCATTGGGGCACTAATGCAGTGGGAGCTATCCCACGGGGGACGTTCAACGATTTTTTGCCGCGAAACCGCTTTGAACACATCATGGGAAATCTTCACTTCACCAACAACGCAGACACGAGAGCAGCAACTGACCGCGCCTGGAAAGTCAGGTCTATCGTTGAAACGCTGCAAGAAACGTTTCCGTTGGGTTACAAAACGCCGCCGATCATATCATTTGATGAGGGCGTTCTTACCTTCTGAAGAACCGGAACAATCCTACGCGTCATATCTCCAAGGCGAAGCCTCACAAGTGGGGCACAAAGCTTTTTCTGACGTGTTGTGCAGATACTTCCTACTGTATGAGGTGAGATGACTCGAGTTCTTGCGGACTCGCGGTTTTTTTTTTTGACCAAGTCTATCATGTTGTATCTAATGTTGTATGCTTGTATGCTGTATCCCTACAACAAGAAGACTTGAGGTGTATTGTGGCAAAGCGCAGCAGGTCCATGAAGTAGGCAACGTTCCAGACAGTCAGCGATCTGCAGATCCAAACACCGGGCCGTCAGCAGTTATCCGAAACTTGGAAGCTGTCCTGCCACCACCCGAAGATGACGTCTATCACATTGTAGTGACGGATCGATTTTATACGTCAGTTCAACTGGCGTTTCAACTACTACATAGGAATGTCTACAGTATCGGCACGTCATATCGTTGATTTGAGAAGCAGACAAGCGCCGAGACGCTATCCTCCCCATGTAGCCTCGCTAACGGGTCCGTACGCATAGTGTCCGTGATGCGTCCGTAGAAGGTAGATACGGTCTTAGCCCCGACGCTCCAGAGGCATATGTTGGCCGACGCCCCTGGTAGATTGATGAAAGTTGTCATATCGTTGATTTGAGAAGCAGACAAGCCCCGAGACGCTATCCTCCCCATGTAGCCTCGCTAACGGGTCCGTACGCATAGTGTCCGTGATGCGTCCGTAGAAGGTAGATACGGCCTTAACCCCGACGCTCCAGAGTCATATGTTGGCCGAGGCCCCTGCTAGATTGATGAAAGTTGTCATATCGGTGATTTGAGAAGCAGGCAAGCCCCGAGACGCTATCCTCCCCATGTAGCCTCGCCAACGGGTCCGTACGCATAGTGTCCGTGATGCGTCCGTAGAAGGTAGATACGGTCTTAGCCCCGACGCTCCAGAGGCATATGTTGGCCGACGCCCCTGGTAGATTGATGAAAGTTGTCATATCGTTGATTTGAGAAGCAGGCAAGCCCCGAGACGCTATCCTCCCCATGTAGCCTCGCTAACGGGTCCGTACGCATAGTGTCCGTGATGCGTCCGTAGAAGGTAGATACGGCCATAACCCCGACGCTCCAGAGGCATATGTTGGCCGACGCCCCTCGTAGATTGATGAAAGTTGTCATATCGCGATTTGAGAAGCAGACAAGCCCCGAGACGCTATCCTCCCCATGTAGCCTCGCTAACGGGTCCGTACGCATAGTGTCCGTGATGCGTCCGTAGAAGGTAGATACGGCCTTAACCCCGACGCTCCAGAGTCATATGTTGGCCGACGCCCCTGGTAGATTGATGAAAGTTGTCATATCGTTGATTTAAGAAGCAGACAAGCCCCGAGACGCTATCCTCCCCATGTAGCCTGGCTAACGGGTCCGGTACGCATAGTGTCCGTGAAATGTCCCTAAAAAGAGAGATATAGGCCTTTACCCTCCAACGCTCACAAGCCATATGTTTGTCGCCACGCCCCCCCCCACATTGAGAAAAAGTGGTCATATCCCTTGTTTTTTAGAAGAGAGGAAAGGGCCCAAGAGCGCAATCCCCCCCATTGTAACCTCGCTAAAAGGGACCGC
>NW_003303521.1:114647-128086 GCF_000142945.1 Phytophthora infestans T30-4 | reverse complement strand
TCCAGAGGCATATGTTGGCCGACGCCCCTGGTAGATTGATGAAAGTTGTCATATCGTTGATTTGAGAAGCAGACAAGCGCCGAGACGCTATCCCCTATGTAGCCTCGCTAACGGGTCCGTACGCATAGCGTTCGTGATGCGTCCGTAGAAGGTAGATAAGGCCTTAACCTTGACGCTCCAGAGTCATATGTTGGCCGACGCCCCTGGTAGATTGATGAAAGTTGTCATATCGTTGATTTGAGAAGCAGGCAAGCCCCGAGACGCTATCCTCCCCATGTAGCCTCGCTAACGGGTCCGTACGCATAGTGTCCGTGATGCGTCCGTAGAAAGTATATACGGCCTTAGCCCCGACGCTCCAGAGTCATATGTTGGCCGACGCCGCTGGTAGATTGATGAAAGTTGTCATATCGTATATTTGAGAAGCAGGCAAGCCCCACAAAGAAGTACATTTGCAGCGTCAAAACCCACTTCAGAACTGTGCTTTGCGGAAAAAAGATCGGTTTTCCATTCAAAACACCAATTCTTACTTACTAATTGTGTAGTATGACTAAATCTTAAACCTTAAACCCACTTTGGTACTCGTACTTAAGTAAAGGATACATCAATACTATGATGATACGTACATCGTACTTATTTGAGGTAGTACTTCTTTTGTTAATATTATTTTATTTATACTAGCTTCGAGTAATATTTTTGAAATACTATTTTAAAGTATGAATATTACTTTTCTGATATGACCAAACTAATATAAAAAATGTTGATGCTGCTTCTGCTGATGATGATGGGAGTGACAGCGGAGATGAAGATTAAGTGGAAATGGAAAAGACGAAGGAAATGACGACGCTGAGTTTGCCATGGCGACAGCGGCCGAGATAACAACACCGAAGAAGGCGGCGAAGAAGAAAAGACCGGCAAAGGTGACTGGCACGACCAAAGCAAAAGGTAAGCGTAAGCGCGCAGCATCCGAGAGCTCAAGAGCTGGCAAATCTGCGCGGACAACAAGCCCACACGTTGCTGCTGATGAAGAAGCCGTCAGGTGGGGAGATTATGCGTTTTGCGTACGATGTGTTTCTCACACTTCATGTTCGTAATTGTTTGTAGCGATGGGTCTGTTGGTGGCGATTTGGGCTATAGCAACACGTCGCCATCTCCGCCATGTACAGCAAACATAACGCAGGCACATCGTGGACCCATGTCGACATCGGAAGTTGCTCCCTCTGCGCGACAGACTTCACCGCTAACGCCACCTCGATCTTCGGCTGCCAGGCACGCTGTCACATGATGAATATCAAGCATGTGCGAGATTTATTTCTGACAGCATGCTGTATATTACTGTTAATTTTGCAAGGTCACTGAATATGGCTAATGTTTTTAGACAACTACGGTTCCCACAACCCCGCCTCCTCTCTATTTCCGTCAAGATTCCCGTCAAGATGATGTCATCTATGATGGTGGTGCATTGGATTCAGATTACGATGATCCCCCACATCTTGTTACATATGTGTGCAAAATTTCAGGTGCACTTGTAAGGCTAGATTTTCCAGGAACCTCTATACTAAAAATGCACGGGGTAAACTGGATATGTGGTATATAGCCGCGCCGCCGGTGCCATTCGATTCATCTGGATGCTTAGATATGCTTTGCGCCCCGATTTGCCCTCTAGCGTTAATTATTGACCTCCTAATCGGCTTTTAAAGCCGACGCATGGACAAAAACGGCGCGGTGGACGTCTATATATATTGTGACGCGGGGGAATGTAGCCTCGCCAACGGGTCCGTACGCATAGTGTCTCTGATGCGTCCGTAGAAGGTAGATACGGTCTAAGCCCCGACGCTCCAGAGGCATATGTTGGCCGACGCCCCTGGTAGATTGATGAAAGTTGTCATATCGCTGATTTGAGAAGCAGGCAAGCGCCAAGACGCTATCCCCTATGTAGCCTGGCTAACGGGTCCGTACGCATAGTGTTCGTGATGCGTCCGTAGAAGGTAGGTACGGCCTTAACCCCGACGCTCCAGAGTCATATGTTGGCCGACGCCCCTGGTAGATTGATGAAAGTTGTCATATCGTTGATTTGAGAAGCAGGCAAGCCCCGAGACGCTATCTCCCTATGTAGCCTGGCTAACGGGGTCCGTACGCATAGCGTTCGTGATGCGTCCGTAGAAGGTAGATAAGGCCTTAACCTCGACGCTCCAGAGTCATATGTTGGCCGACGCCCCTGGTAGATTGATGAAAGTTGTCATATCGTTGATTTGAGAAGCAGGCAAGCCCCGAGACGCTATCCTCCCCATGTAGCCTCGCTAACGGGTCCGTACGCATAGTGTCCGTGATGCGTCCGTAGAAAGTATATACGGCCTTAGCCCCGACGCTCCAGAGTCATATGTTGGCCGACGCCGCTGGTAGATTGATGAAAGTTGTCATATCGTATATTTGAGAAGCAGGCAAGCCCCACAAAGAAGTACATTTGCAGCGTCAAAACCCACTTCAGAACTGTGCTTTGCGGAAAAAAGATCGGTTTTCCATTCAAAACACCAATTCTTACTTACTAATTGTGTAGTATGACTAAATCTTAAACCTTAAACCCACTTTGGTACTCGTACTTAAGTAAAGGATACATCAATACTATGATGATACGTACATCGTACTTATTTGAGGTAGTACTTCTTTTGTTAATATTATTTTATTTATACTAGCTTCGAGTAATATTTTTGAAATACTATTTTAAAGTATGAATATTACTTTTCTGATATGACCAAACTAATATAAAAAATGTTGATGCTGCTTCTGCTGATGATGATGGGAGTGACAGCGGAGATGAAGATTAAGTGGAAATGGAAAAGACGAAGGAAATGACGACGCTGAGTTTGCCATGGCGACAGCGGCCGAGATAACAACACCGAAGAAGGCGGCGAAGAAGAAAAGACCGGCAAAGGTGACTGGCACGACCAAAGCAAAAGGTAAGCGTAAGCGCGCAGCATCCGAGAGCTCAAGAGCTGGCAAATCTGCGCGGACAACAAGCCCACACGTTGCTGCTGATGAAGAAGCCGTCAGGTGGGGAGATTATGCGTTTTGCGTACGATGTGTTTCTCACACTTCATGTTCGTAATTGTTTGTAGCGATGGGTCTGTTGGTGGCGATTTGGGCTATAGCAACACGTCGCCATCTCCGCCATGTACAGCAAACATAACGCAGGCACATCGTGGACCCATGTCGACATCGGAAGTTGCTCCCTCTGCGCGACAGACTTCACCGCTAACGCCACCTCGATCTTCGGCTGCCAGGCACGCTGTCACATGATGAATATCAAGCATGTGCGAGATTTATTTCTGACAGCATGCTGTATATTACTGTTAATTTTGCAAGGTCACTGAATATGGCTAATGTTTTTAGACAACTACGGTTCCCACAACCCCGCCTCCTCTCTATTTCCGTCAAGATTCCCGTCAAGATGATGTCATCTATGATGGTGGTGCATTGGATTCAGATTACGATGATCCCCCACATCTTGTTACATATGTGTGCAAAATTTCAGGTGCACTTGTAAGGCTAGATTTTCCAGGAACCTCTATACTAAAAATGCACGGGGTAAACTGGATATGTGGTATATAGCCGCGCCGCCGGTGCCATTCGATTCATCTGGATGCTTAGATATGCTTTGCGCCCCGATTTGCCCTCTAGCGTTAATTATTGACCTCCTAATCGGCTTTTAAAGCCGACGCATGGACAAAAACGGCGCGGTGGACGTCTATATATATTGTGACGCGGGGGAATGTTCATCTTGGGGCCCTATCGCTCCGCTATTCTGGGCGTCTGAAGGCCCCAGTGCCATGCATTCTGGGCCCTAAACCCAAAGTTGTTTTTTTGGGGGTGCTTTGAAACGGTAGTTTGGGTTGTTGAAAAAAGGCGCATACAGACATGATATTTGGGGACCCTAGGTTTTCGCACACGGGGAATTGAGCCCGATGGTTGTCGCGTGTCAGAGACGAGCCATTATGCTAGTTTTGGGGCTTCTACGTGTGTGTTTATAGAGAGAAACACCAGACCAAGCGACGGCTTGAGCGCTCTTCGTGCTGTGAATTCTCTACTAGAACTGGACGAGATGACCGTTGTCGAATTCGTCGAAGCCTTGAAGGGGGTGGGCGATCTAGCCGAAGTACTCTGCTAAGAACTGAGGAAGCGTTGAGCTCCTCGTCCGTCGTTAATAAAGCGTTCACGGAGAATACCAAGAAGGCGCTGAGCGCGTGAAGCGGATCGACGATCCTGAAAGATCCTTCAGATCCTTTCTACCTTGTGGTGAATGGGGTTCAGATACGTTGTCTCGAAGAAACCACCAACGGGCCTGCCATCGGACCAAGGCGTGTGTCATGAGATTGACCTTTTTCCCGAAATTCAATACTTCGTAACAAGGCAATTGCTTTTGCCAAGAGAGCAGTGTGACGTTTTTGATGCATTCTCCCGTGCGAAGAACGAGGCGGGGGTGGTGCGTGAAAGCGATTTCCCGCACTCGACACCCACTTTCTGTGTCAGAAAGCCTAATGGCAAGTGGCGCGATGTTCATGCTTTCAATACCTTAAATTCGGCTAACATTCCGGCCTGACGCGGAATTTTCACAAGGATGTTCTGCGGAACAACATGGTAACGTGCACGTTGTGCAGCACACTCGACTTGGTCGATGGCTACTACCAATTATTCATGAGAGCGAGCAATATTTCGCTGCCAGCGGTGAGTACTCCGAGCGGTATGCTCAGGGATTGGCTGGTGATGCCCCGGGGACTGTCGAACCCACCAGCAGCGTTCAATCGTCTTGTGACGCAGCTGTTCAGGTCCCATCGGGCGTACACTCAAACGTACTTTGACGATATATTTGTCCATAGTCGTGCTGAGCACGAAATGTAACGGGCTTAGTGTGTCCGTTACTAGCTTACACGTAATAATGAGGAAGCGTGCAAGTTCTGCGATAGTGAAACCAAGTGCTTAGTCTGAAGGAAAATCAACTCTGTTTTTATTTAGGTCCAGGGCAGCTTGCCCTGACCACTCAAATACACGTCAAACCCTTATTGGGTGATAATGGGTCTGGCTCCCCATATATCAACCAATAGGATGACGGCAGTTCAGCACACGCTAGCCGTGTGCTGCTGCACCTACTTTTGTAATATAAATCTACCTACTTATGTAATGGCGTGGCCCACTACATCACCCCCTCTTAAAGTTGCACTTACGCAACATAAGCGACGGGCGGGGAACAAATCAATCAAAAGGGAAACAAGAAGAAAAATCGTGGCCAACAGGAACGATCGAGGCGGGGACGAGACAGATCCTGCGCCACGCAGGAGAAGTACAACACGACTTGCACAGCAGACAACAGGAGCGGACGATGGAACAGCAACAGCAGCAGATTCCAGCGACGGCGACGTCGCTGACGAGCGCGACGACCGCGGCACGCGGCACCCACGTGATGTACGAGGTGCTGAGACCCTGGGCCCTGTATGATGTCTCCGGAGCGCAAGATCCGCAGTCTCTGGACGAGATGAAGGGCCTCTTCCGGCGTTTTCGTGCGCTGCGCCAGAAGCCGGTGGACGGCGTCGACCACAGTGCGCTACAAGAGTCGTGGTGCGCCTTCATCCGGCGCTGGAACCGGACGCAAGCGCAGGAAGAGAATCTCGTCGACTGATCGACATACCGGGAGAATCATCGGGGCCATCCTGGGCGAGCTGCGCGTAGATCGCGACAGGCTGGAAAACCCGAGCGACGCCTTTTTTTAACTGGCAATTTTTAAAAGAGCCGCAGAGAGTGTGTTTTTTTCTTCTCCCCCCCCGTGTCGGGAAAAGGATTAAAAAAACCCCTTTTCGCCGAGCATCCGCTCAGTGATCGCGAGAATGCCTGGATCCAGCGTTACCGTCGCTCGCTGTCCGAAAAGGCCAGCGCCGCTAGTCGCGCCGGCTCGCGCCGACACTCATCTCGACGAAGCGCATCTCCGCCGCTCCGTTGGGATTACGAGAACTCGGGTCGTCGTTCTCGGTCGCGCTCGCGCGATCGCCAGCAGCGTCGTTCTCGATCACGCTCGCGTGGTCGTGCAGACTGAAGATCCCGTTCTCGGCCGCCGCGTGATTATTCGCGGCGCTCTCCGGCGCAGGAAGACTGGAGTCGTACTCTTGGATCACATCCGGGACATCGCGAAGGAGATTCGCGCGGGGCTCCCATGTATCTTGGTCCGCCGGAAAGCCAAGCCATCGTACCCTATAGCGGCGCGCGGCGGGAGCCGTGCGACTGTTGCACACATGGCGCTGCCCCGACCGACGGGGCGGGTCTTTATGGTCGACAATCTTCTCGACTATCCAGCGGATCTCGCCAGCTGAGTCGACAATCGGCGGGGGACCGTCCCGCTGATACGACTGACGTTCTGGTTGGGAGCCGCGAGGAAGATCTCGCGGGGAGCTTCTGGACGGCGTATTAGGAGGCGGAGGAGGCCCAGAACGCGGCTGCAAAGGCCGTGAGGACTGCGACTGAGACTCGTCAGTCGAATCGGGAACTCTTGGCGCGCGTGAGGCTTCTTGAGCGCGCGGTACATGGTAGTCTGCAGAGCGGGACGGTGGAGCAGGCGCCTGGTGTGAATGGCGCGATGGCTCGGCGCGCGCGTCGGGCGGGGCGGCCGCTATATGCGCCGGTGGCTCAGGAGACTGAGTCGAAGAAGGAATCGTAGCGGGCAGGTATTGCTTGAGTCGTCCGACGTAGAACGTCGGATGTAGTCGCAGCGACGTGGGGATATCCAGTGTGTAAGCCTCGCCAATAACCTTAGTCACCGTAAATGGCCCAATAAAGCGCGGTGCGAGTTTACTCGCGCCGAGGTTGGTGACGGCAGAGTCTCTGATTCTTGAAGTCGACAGGAGCACTCGATCTCCTGTCGCGAACTTTAATGTGTGTTTGCGGCCGCGCTTGCCCGCGTTTTCCTTCTGCTTGTCGACCGCCGTCTGCAGCGCGTCGCGGACGTATCGGATGACTGCTTGGCGCTGGAGGAGGAAGTCTGAAACAGCGGTGTTGTCAGCCAGATGTGCCGGTTGCTTTGGCGCGTAGTTCGCTGATGGAGACACCGCGTTAGCGGTGCCAGGACTAATCAGGGCACGATTCGTCCACGAGGCGAGAGGGGACAATGCGTCGCGGGGAGTCGTCAGGGCCTTCCTGGCCTGGGCGTGTGTCACTGCGTTAACAGTCGCTGAAGATGAGGCTGCACTCGAGGAGGAGTCGGCAACCGGTATGGAAACCGGTTGAGGGTCCATTCCCGGTGTTGGCACAGAAGGCTTGGTATGTTAACCGGTTGTGGGTTCGAAGCTGGATCTGTCACAAAGTGGTTGTCGCCTCTTTTACCCCCACCCAGAGTGGAGCCACACGGCGCCGTGGGACGGCCCACGGCGAGGAGAGCTGGAACGCGAGGGTGCCGAGCGTTGTTGACGAAGCAAGGAGTCAAGCCAGTCGACGCGTGAACCGCGTTGTTCAGCGCGAGCTCAGCAAGCGGAAGGAACGAGCTCCAGCTCGTAAACGACGTCGCATAGCTGCGAAGTACGTCCTCAAGGACGCGATTAACTCGCTCGGTTTGGCCATCCGTCTCCGGATGAGCGGCCGTCGACATCAGCAGCTTTGTCCCTGATAGCTCGAAGAGCTTCGTCCAGAAAGCAGACGTGAACCACGGATCGCGGTCCGAAACAATAGACTCGGGCATGCCATGATGACGAAGACTGCATCCACGAAGTGCACCGCGGTATCGGTCGCGGTGATCGTATCCGGGACCGGGATGAGGTGAACCATCTTGCTGAACCTGTCGACGAATACCAGGACACCGGAGCGCCCGGCGGAGTCGGGTGGGAGGCCAAAGACGAAGTCCATCGACACCGAGCGCCATGCCTCGGTGGCCACTGGTAAGGGACGCAGGGGAGCCTGCGATGACGCGGACGGTTTCACGCGTTGGCAGATCTCGCAGGTCCTCACCCACTTGCGCACCCACTTATACATGTGTGGCCAGTAAAAGTCGCGCGACACTGCGGCGAATGTCTTCTCACGGCCCAAGTGAGCGCCAAGGGGAATATCGTGGAACTCGTGGATGATCCGCGAGCGCAAGTCAGGATCGTTGGGAACCACTACACGCGAAGCATCGAAGCGATCGATGCTGTACGTTAACAGCCCGTCTTCAATCCGATACCTATCGATCTGATGGCGTGTGGAGCGGGACAAAGCACTCAGTGTCTTTTCACTGGGCGAGCGGAGATGTTCCAGGATACTCGAATAGACCGGATCGAATTCATACGCAGTCCGGATTTCGTCGCGGAGTGGGGGTTCTGAAGACACGCTCGTCAGGTTCAATCCCAACGCCAAGCACATAGCACAGTTGTCTTCGTCGTCTTCATCATGCAGCGGTTGTCGACCCAGCGAATCGCGTGGGTCGTAATCTGGACGACGAGACAGAGCATCTGCAAGGATGTTGTTCTTGCCGGGTTTGTAGTGAACCACGAAATTATACTCGGAGAAGAACGACAACCAGCAAGCCATTCGCTGGGAAAGATGAGGGCTCTTCATCGCTGTCCTCAGCGATGCGTGATCGGTATACACTGCGAAGGTTTGCTCGCCGAGTAAGTACACTCTGAATTTGATCAGAGCGTAGCGCATCGCGAGAAGCTCCTTGTCGTGGACAGGATAGTTGCGCTCCGCTGGCTTCATCTGTCGAGACTGATAGCTGACGACCCGTTTACGTCCCTCGTCGTCAAACTGCATCAGCGCACAGCCGATGGCAAAGTCGCTCGCGTCGCAAACGACGTGATATGGGTTCGAGTCGTCGGGAAGAGCTAGGATCGGCGTCTCAGCAAGGCGCTTCTTCTCTGAGTCGAAGGCGGCTTGGTGCGCGGGCGACCAGACCCATGTGGCATCTTTCTTCAGGAGTGATGAGAGGGGCTGGATCAGTCCGGCGTAATTCTTCGTGTACTTGTGGAGATAATTTGCTAGTCCCAACCACTGACGCAACTCAGTGGGGTTCTTTGGTGTTGGCCATGCGCCGATAGAGGACACCTTCTCCGGGTCGGCGCGAACGCCGTCCTTGCCCACGAAGCAGCCCAGCACCGGAAGCTCCGGCGCGCAGAAGATACACTTCTTCAGGTTCGCGTACAGCTTGTTCTCGCGCATCACTTGGAAGACCTGTTTTAAGTGCCTCAAGTGGACTTCTATCGCGCTGAGACCACCCTCAGCGCGGCTGTGGACGAAGATGTCGTCGAAGTAGCTCGGTGCGAAGTCTCGAAGCGGACGCAGCACATGGGAGACCATGCGATTGAACGTGGCGGGAGCATTCTTCAAACCTTGTGGCATCACAAGCCACTCCCAGAGCATACCGCTGGGGGTGCTGACCGCTGTCAGAGGAATGTCGCTCGGTCTCATCAAGATCTGATAGAATCCGTCGGTCAAGTCGATGGCGCTGAAGACGACACTGCCCGCCATGGTGTCGAGCACCATGTCCTTCCGGGGAATTGGGGTTTGTGCGGGGATGGTCGCATCATTCAACTTGTTAAAGGCATGAACGATGCGCCATCCGCCTGTGGCCTTCTTCACACAGAACGTTGGGCTCGAATGTGGAGAGGCACTCTCACGCACGTGACCCGCTTTACGGCGATTCTCGAAGAAGTCGTCGATGGCCTTGACTTGGTCTCGCGGCAGCGGCCACTGCCGCGTCACACAGTACTTCGAACCGGGCGCGAGATCGATCTCGTGGCGGACGCCTCGATCGGCAGGCAGATCGGCTGGAATCTTATCGGGAAAGACGTCCGCGTATTCGCGGACGGTCTCGTACACTGGATTACCAGACTCGCGCAAGGACTCCCAGGACTGCGCTGCGAATCGCTCCTCGCGAGCGGACTTCGGCTCGGCGCTCTTGGGACGGGTGGATCCGTCGTCATCACTGACGGTGTTCCCTTCGAGTGGCGTAGGCGAAGTGTCTGTGATCAGGCAGACCTGCTCAACCTCACCAACCTTGAGACCACGAAGGAAGTTCTTCCAGGAGAGACCTGGAAGCCGGGTGATCGATTGAGCATCGCGAGGTGAACACACAAGATCGACGGTGCGCTGACGGCCTATGCCGTCGTCCACGTGCTCAATGACACAGACCGACTCCGTCTGTGAGATGCCGCTCGGTGCAGTTTCACGTCGTGGCTTCAAATGACGGCGCTTCGACTTCTTTGCCCGGCGCCTCGAGTGTGTACTCGAGGAGGAAGAATCGCTCTCGCTGGACGATGTATCAACCCGCTCTAGGCACTGAGGCTCACTCTCGACTGTGCCGGTCACACGCGGGGGCCACTGCTTGACCGCGTGGTCGTTCGGCGGGAGCTCCAACTGCTCGACCACCGGCTCGGGTGACGGGAGCCTCGACTGCTCGACCGCCGTGTTGCATTGCGGGAACCCATGCTCGACCGCAGTTGTGCGCTGCGGGAACCCATGCTCGACCGCCATCGTGTTCTTGCCCTCGCCTCGCGGCGAGAAGTCTTCGTGCAACAGCACTGCGCAAGCCGTGCAGAGAGGGCCATCGCTCACTCTGTGTCCAGCCTGCGTCGTGGACGACCGGTCCACGACGGTGACGTGGGGCCAGTCCTTCTGGGCAACCAGGAGGTGGGTGAACACCTCGCTCACGTCGAAACCGCTGCGGTGTTTAACCGAGCGGGCCAACCAGTCAATCTCTGGTTGATACCGTGACAACCACGGGATGCCCAGGATGCAATCGAATGCGTAGTTCATCTCAATCACGAGGAAGTCGTCATTGCTGCGAAAGCCATCGAAAGTGTACGGCAACGTAATCTCGCGCCGCGCGACGTGGCGCGGCTTTCCGTCAGCAAGCTTGACTACAACCTGTCCGCGACCGTTGCGGACAGCGACTTCGCTGGGTAGCGTCGACAAACACGACTCACGGAAGAAGTTGTTTGTCGCTCCTGAGTCCACAAGCGCGCGTAGTGGACGTCGGGCGCCGGCGACATGGAGGCTGATGATGATCAGTCTTGAGTCGCCCGACGCTGTGGTGGCATTGAAGTGTGCGTGTAGCACGCGAGGGCTAGAAGGTTGGGTTGCCACCGGGGGACCCGGACCTCCATTCCAGCCAGTAGGGCGCCCCGCACTTACTGGCCCTGACCGTTTTTTGGCTGATCGGTAGGAGAGGCATCGACAGTATGCGTGAGCACTGGCGCGGGCGCGCGGCACTCAGCCGCGCGATGTCCAACCTTCCGACAGCGGAAGCAAGTGAGGAATCGACTGGGACGACCACCATTCGCGCGAGGGACTGCACGACGGCGGTTGTTCGACACGTCAATCGCGTCGATCTCCATCGGCTCCGGAGCTGACTCTTGAGCTTCCGCGGACATTGCCCGCGCGTACGACGCCGCCACTACGTAGTCTTCACGAAGTGCGAGAGCAAATGCCTCCTCGAGTGAGGAGGGTTCCGCTCGAGTCAGACAGTATCGCGTCATGCCTTCACGCATGCCGAACACGAAGACGTGGACTTGAGATGCCATGTCAATCGGATTGGTGACGATGCAGGACGCGAGGTGGCGTGTCTTCTGGACGTAGTTGCGCATGTTCATCTTGCCTTGTCGCAGAGCGAAGAACTCTGCGCGCACTCGGGACTCGTCTTGTGGAGGCTCGAAGGCGAGACGAAGATCACTCTGGAGGGCCTCCAGGGTGGAGAACGCATCGTTGTTTACGACCAGTTTGCCGAGTGCCCACTCCTTGGCTTTCCCGGCCAGTCGGGAAAGTAAGAAGTTAACTTTCGCTCCTTGCGCCTCGATCATCCTCGAGGCGATAGCGATGTCGACGTCGCGAAACCAGCGATTTAACGGAAGGCGATTCGCTCCTTCACCGAAGTAGGTTGACGTTTCCAACTTGACGATGTCATTCCTCGAGGAACGCGAGAGAGTTGTCGCTCGCCGATTCGCGTCGGCGAGCTCGCGTTCCATGAACTCTTGAGCTGCTTGACGTTGTTGATCGGGAGTCGCGACAACAGCCTCACCGGACACCGCCGCAAGGCGGTGAAAGGCTTTCCACTCGACACGAGTGAGATGAGGGAAAGCAGCATGCTCCAGGGTCGACCCTGAAGCTTCAGACGTCTGGCCTTGGCTCATTGTGAACTTGGTCATGGGAAGGACTACAAAGTGCTACCAGGTGTAACGGGCCTAGAGTGTCCGTTATTAGCTTACACGTTATAATGAGGAAGCGTGTAAGTTCCACGATAGTGAATCCAAGTGCTTAGTCTGAATGAAAATCAATTCTGTTTTTATTTAGGTCCAGGGCAGCTTGCCCCGACCACTCAAATGCACGTCAACCCCTTATTGGCTGATAATGGGTCTGGCTCCCCATATATCAACCAATAGGATGGCGGCAGTTCAGCACACGCTAGCCGTGTGCTGCTGCACCTACTTTTGTAATATAAATCTACCTACTTATGTAATGGTGTGGCCCACTACACAAACACTCCCTGTGTGTACCTCACCAATCTCTACAATGGCTCTCTCAAAAAAATAAAGCCAGACGTGACGGAATGCCCGCGTCGATCAGGTACTACTTCGACACTACGTGTCGGCCTCCAAGACAAGAATGTCACCGTGGCTTCTGCTCGCGGGACTTTCGACGCTATTCTGGAGGACTATCCGGAGATGAGCCATCACCTTGCACAAAACGCCTCCATTGTGCACGATCCTGTCTTCGAAGCAGCAATAACGAAGGTCCTTAACGACACCACAGGAGATTTGTCAACCAGAGAGATAGCTGCTATAAAGCAGTTTGAAGTTAAAACAGCCCCCCCCGTCTAGACGCATTGTACACGGCGAAATGGTCGACTACTACCACCAGATACAAGAGCGCAAGCGCCTGAAAATGAGAGGAGCAGACCAAAACACTAATAAAGTGACTATACACACGTTAGTGTATGAGTAATCCCACGATGGGGGGGGCAGCTGCACCAAAATAGTGGCGGATTACAAGCACCATCTGTATCGTAGTGTATCGCTTTAGAAACGAACCCATGCAAGATGTGAAGGAACTTCACACCAACTCAAACGATAAAAACACTACGTTCACTGAGATAGCTCAGTGTCATACAATCGCAACTACACTAGTAATGGCACTTAGATCCCTATATGTGTAGTTGTGACTTAGAACGGAAAGAACGTAGCTATCTTCAACCGCTGAAGATCCGCATTTGCGACTTAAATGTAAATGTATTGTATGGAAGCATTGTCCACGTGTGGCCGCACTGGTTTTAAAGATTCAACTGTCGGTGTCAATTCGGTTCGAATAGCTTCATCCGAAAAACTGGATGAATCTGCTCTTGGCTGCATCACGGCGTCCGTTGCAGCCGACAATGACTACAAAATGAGGACGGAGTGGGAGGTGTGGTCAACATGGTCCAACTTTCTTTTTCGTCACGACTT
>NW_003303521.1:75623-81702 GCF_000142945.1 Phytophthora infestans T30-4 | reverse complement strand
ACGGGAAGGACTAAACAAGATCAAGGAGTGGACACGACTCAGTAGTGTGAGACGTCCTAGAAATTGTAGCTAACAATAGTCACTTTTCAATTTGTTGCCAAACAACACAAACGCTTCCTCAGTCTATTACATAGTAGCACTTGAAGAGTCCAAGCATCGACTTGTATCCACTACTTCGACCTTCGAGCCGAGACCTGCACCGTTATGGAAGAGACCAGCACGCCGCAGTCATTTGAAGAGGTCATCGCACTTCTCGTCCGCCAACAAGCGCAATTTCAAGCAATTATGCAGCATCAATACGCTGCCGGCGAGGCACGCATCGACGCGCTCACATCGAGGCCAACAGCGGCCCGCCAAAATCAACCTCCAACGTACTACGGAAAGCTAGACGAGGATCTCGAGCTTTGGTTTTTTGCCGTGGAACAATATTACGCGGACTATCATCCTCAGATGACGGAAGAGTCGCCCCAATTTGTCACGATGATTTCATGTCATCTGGGGGTGACCCCTATGAACTGGTATCGCCAATTTTCAGCGGACTGTGACGCGAGAGGAAACGTGAAGACCTGGGCTCTTTTTAAAGCAGCCATGCGCAAGCGATTCCTACCACCTGACAGCGAGTATCGCTTACGGGAGCGACTGTGTCCACTTAGTCAGACCACGTCAATTCATGATTACGTGGCAGAGTTTCAAAACTTGCTCATCCAATGCACGGTGCAAATCAGCCAGCTGGAGCTGCGTTTCTACTTCCAACAAGCGTTAAAGCCGGCAACCGCAAATCATTTGCGAGAACATCACCCGGTGACGCTCGATGAGTCTATCCAACTAGCGCTTCGTTTCGATCACGTAGGCCAAAGAGCCTCAGCAGCTAATTTGGACTGGCAGAGTTCAGCGACGTGTCATCGCTGCAAGAACGTCGGCCACATCGCTCCAAACTGTCCGATGTAACGGGCCTAGAGTGTCCGTTACTAGCTTACACGTAATAATGAGGAAGCGTGCAAGTTCCGCGATAGTTAAACCAAGTGCTTAGTCTGAAGGAAAATCAACTCTGTTTTTATTAAGGTCCAGGGCAGCTTGCCCTGACCACTCAAATACACGTCAAACCCTTATTGGGTGATAATGGGTCTGGCTCCCCATATATCAACCAATAGGATGACGGCAGTTCAGCACACGCTAGCCGTGTGCTGCTGCACCTACTTTTGTAATATAAATCTACCTACTTATGTAATGGCGTGGTCCACTACATTACCCCACTCTTAAAGTTGCACTTACGCAACATAAGCGACGGGCGGGGAACAAATCAATCAAAAGGGAAACAAGAAGAAAATCGTGGCCAACAGGAACGAACGAGGCGGGGACGAGACAGATCCTGCGCCACGCAGGAGAAGTACAACACGACTTGCACAGCAGACAACAGGAGCGGACGATAAAACAGCAACAGCAGCAGATTCCAGCGACGGCGACGTCGCTGACGAGCGCGAGGAGCGCGGCACGCGGCACCCACGTGATGAACGAGGTGCTGAGACCCTGGGCCCTGTATGATATCTCCGGAGCGCAAGATCCGGAGTCTCTGGACGAGATGAAGGACCTCTTCCGGCGTTTTCGTGCGCTGCGCCAGAAGCCGGTGGACGGCGTCGACCACAGTGCGCTACAGGAGTCGTGGTGCGCCTTCATCCGGCGCTGGAACCGAACGCAAGCGCAGGAAGAGAATCTCGTCGACTGGATCGCATACCGGGAAGAAATCATCGGGGGCCATTCCTTGGGCGAGCTGCGCGTACGAATCTGCGACAGCGCTTGGAGCGCCGACGACCGCATCTGCTACGTGCGAATTGCTGAAGGCTGCAGGAGGTGTGTGTCGTCTCGCCCGACTACGGACGAGTGGAGAGCCCATGTCGCCGAGCATCCGCTCAGTGATCGCGAGAATGTCTGGATCCAGCGTTACCGTCGCTCGTTGTCCGAAAAGGCCAGCGCCGCTAGTCGCGCCGGCTCGCGCCGACACTCATCTCGACGAAGCGCATCTCCGCCGCTCCGTTGGGATTACGAGAGCTCGGGTCGTCGTTCTCGGTCGCGCTCGCGCGATCGCCAGCAGCGTCGTTCTCGATCACGCTCGCGTGGTCGTGCAGACTGGAGATCCCGTTCTCGGCCGCCGCGTGATTATTCGCGGCGCTCTCCGGCGCAGGAAGACTGGAGTCGTACTCTTGGATCACATCCGGGACATCGCGAAGAAGATTCGCGCGGGGCTCCCACGTATCTTGGTCCGCCGGAAAGCCAAGCCATCGTACCCTATAGCGGCGCGCGGCGGGAGCCGTGCGACTGGTAGACACATGGCGCTGCCCCGACCGACGGGGAGGGTCTTTATGATCGACAATCTTCTCGACTATCCAGCGGATCTCGCCAGCTGAGTCGACAATCGGCGGGGGACTGTCCCGCTGATACGACTGACGTTCTGGTTGGGAGCCGCGAGGAAGATCTCGCGGGGAGCTTCTGGACGGCGTATCAGGAGGCGGAGGAGGCCCAGAACGCGGCTGCAAAGGCCGTGAAAACTGCGACTGAGACTCGTCAGTCGAATCGGAAACTCTTGGCGCGCGTGAGGCTTCTTGGGCGCGCGGTACATGGTAGTCTGCAGAGCGGGACGGTGGAGCAGGTGCCTGGTGTGAATGGCGCGATAACTCGGCGCGCGCGTCGGGCGGGGCGGTCGCTATATGCGCCGGCGGCTCAGGAGACTGAGTCGAAGAAGGAATCGTAGCGGGCAGGTATGCTTGAGTCGTCCGACGTAGAACGTCGGATGTAGTCGCAGCGACGTGGGGATATCCAGTGTGTAAGCTCACAATAACCTTAGTCACCGTAAATGGCCCAATAAAGCGCGGTGCGAGTTTACTCGCGCCGAGGTTGGTGACGACAGAGTCTCTGATTCCTGAAGTCGACAGGAGCACTCGATCTCCTGTCGCGACTTTACTGTGTGTTTGCGGCCGCGCTTGTCCGCGTTTTCCTTCTGCTTGTCGACCGCCGTCTGCAGCGCGTCGCGGACGTATCGGGTGACTGCTTGGCGCTGGAGGAGGAAGTCTGAGACAGCGGTGTTATCAGCCAGATGTGCCGGTTGCTTTGGCGCGTAGTTCGCTGATGGAGACACCGCGTTAGCGGTGCCAGGACTGACCAGGGCACGATTCGTCCACGAGGCGAGAGGGGACACTGCGTCGCGGGGAGTCGTCAGGGCCTTTCTGGCCTGGGCGTGTGTCACTGCGTTAACAGTCGCTGAAGATGAGGCTGCACTCGAGGAGAAGTCGGCAACCGGTATGGAAACCGGTTGAGGGTCCATTACCGGTGTTGGCGTAGAAGGCTTGTCGGCAACCGGTATGGTAACCGGTTGTGGGGAGTTGTCACAAAGTGGTTGTCGCCTCTTTCACCCCCACCCAGAGTGGAGCCACACGGCGCCGTGGGACGGCCCACGGCGAGGAGAGCTGGAACGCGAGGGTGCCGAGCGTTGTTGACGAAGAAAGGAGTCAAGCCAGTCGACGCGTGAACCGCGTTGTTCAGCGCGAACTCAGCAAGCGGAAGGAACGAGCTCCAGCTCGTAAACGACGTCGCATAGCTGCGAAGTACGTCCTCAAGGACGCGATTAACTCGCTCGGTTTGGCCATCCGTCTCCGGATGAGCGGCCGTCGACATCAGCAGCTTTGTCCCTGATAGCTCGAAGAGCTTCGTCCAGAAAGCAGACGTTAATCCGCGGATCGCGGTCCGAAACAATGGACTCGGGCATGCCATGATGACGGAAGACTGCATCCACGAAGTGCACCGCGGTATCGGTCGCGGTGATCGTATCCGGGACCGGGATGAGGTGAACCATCTTGCTGAACCTGTCGACGAATACCAGGACACCGGAGCGCCCGGCGGAGTCGGGTGGGAGGCCAAAGACGAAGTCCATCGACACCGAGCGCCATGCCTCGGTGGCCACTGGTAAGGGACGCAGGGGAGCCTGCGATGACGCGGACGGTTTCACGCGTTGGCAGATCTCGCAGGTCCTCACCCACTTGCGCACCCACTTATACATGTGGGGCCAGTAAAAGTCGCGCTACACTGCGGCGAATGTCTTCTCACGGCCCAAGTGAGCGCCAAGGGGGATATCGTGGAACTCGTGGATGATCCGCGAGCGCAAGTCAGGATCGTTGGGAACCACTACACGCGAAGCATCGAAGCGATCGATGCTGTACGTTAACAGCCCGTCTTCAATCCGATACCTATCGATCTGATGGCGTGTGGAGCGGGACAAAGCACTCAGTGTCTTTTCACTGGGCGAGCGGAGATGTTCCAGAATACTCGAATAGACCGGATCGAATTCATACGCAGTCCGGATTTCGTCGCGGAGTGGGGTTTCTGAAGACACGCTCGTCAGGTTCAATCCCGACGCCAAGCACATAGCACAGTTGTCTTCGTCGTCTTCATCATGCAGCGGTTGTCGACCCAGCGAATCGCGTGGGTCGTAATCTGGACGACGAGACAGAGCATCTGCAAGGATGTTGTTCTTGCCGGGTTTGTAGTGAACCACGAAATTATACTCGGAGAAGAACGACAACCAGCGAGCCATTCGCTGGGAAAGATGAGGGCTCTTCATCGCTGTCCTTAGCGATGCGTGATCGGTATACACTGCGAAGGTTTGCTCGCCGAGTAAGTACACTCTGAATTTAGCGCATCGCGAGAAGCTCCTTGTCGTGGACAGGATAGTTGCGCTCCGCTGGCTTCATCTGTCGAGACTGATAGCTGACGACCCGTTCACGTCCTTCGTCGTCAAACTGCATCA
This sequence comes from Phytophthora infestans T30-4, assembly GCF_000142945.1. Taxonomy (NCBI): domain Eukaryota; phylum Oomycota; class Peronosporomycetes; order Peronosporales; family Peronosporaceae; genus Phytophthora; species Phytophthora infestans. Next base: position 76,907 of record NW_003303521.1, on the reverse strand, counting down.
GCGCACAGCCGATGGCAAAGTCGCTCGCGTCGCAAACGACGTGATATGGTTTCGAGTCGTCGGGAAGAGCTAGGATCGGCGCCTCAGCGAGGCTCTTCTTCACTGAGTCGAAGGCGGCTTGGTGCGCGGGTGACCAGACCCATGTGGCATCTTTCTTCAGGAGTGATGAGAGGGGCTGGATCAATCCGGCGTAATTCTTCGTGTACTTGTGGAGATAATTTGCTAATTCCAACCACTGACGCAACTCAGTGGGGTTCTTTGGTGACGGCCATGCGCAGATAGAGGACACCTTCTCCGGGTCGGCGCGAACGCCGTCCTTGCCCACGAAGCAGCCCAGCACCGGAATCTCCGGCGCGCAGAAGATACACTTCTTCAGGTTCGCGTACAACTTGTTCTCGCGCATCACTTGGAAGACCTGTTTTAAGTGCCTCAAGTGGACTTCTATCGCGCTGAGATTATCCTCAGCGCGGCTGTGCACGAAGATGTCGTCGAAGTAGCTCGGTGCGAAGTCTCGAAGCGGACGCAGCACATGGGAGACCATGCGATTGAACGTGGCGGGAGCATTCTTCAAGCCTTGTGGCATCACAAGCCACTCCCAGAGCATACCGCTGGGGGTGCTGACCGCTGTCAGGGGGATGTCGCTCGGTCTCATCAAGATCTGATAGAATCCATCGGTCAAGTCGATGGCGCTGAAGACGACACTGCCCGCCATGGTGTCGAGCACCATGTCCTTCCGGGGAATTGGGGTTTGCGCGGGGATGGTCGCATCATTCAACTTGTTAAAGGCATGAACGATGCGCCATCCGCCTGTGGCCTTCTTCACACAGAACGTTGGGCTCGAATGTGGAGAGACACTCTCACGCACGTGACCCGCTTTACGGCGATTCTCGAAGAAGTCGTCGATGGCCTTGACTTGTTCTCGCGGCAGCGGCCACTGCCGCGTCACACAGTACTTCGAACCGGGCGCGAGATCGATCTCGTGGCGGACGCCTCGATCGGCAGGCAGTTCGGCTGGAATCTTATCGGGAAAGACGTCCGCGTATTCGCGGACGGTCTCGTACACTGGATTACCAGACTCGCGCAAGGACTCCCAGGACTGCGCTGCGAATCGCTCCTCGCGAGCGGACTTCGGTTCGGCGCTCTTGAACCGGTGGATCCGTCGTCATCACTGACGGTGTTCCCTTCGAGTGGCGTAGACGAAGTGTCTATGATCTGTAAAATTAAAATGTTGGATTATTAAAACCTAAGGGGTCAGGGTCGATAGCTCAGCTATTTATAATCCCA
>NW_003303521.1:73462-74673 GCF_000142945.1 Phytophthora infestans T30-4 | reverse complement strand
TCGCGCGACGTGGCGCGCCTATCCGTCAGCAAGCTTGACTACAACCTGTCAGCGACCGTTGCGGACAGCGATTTCGCTGGGTAGCGTCGACAAACACGACTCACGGAAGAAGTTGTTTGTCGCTCCTGAGTCCACAAGCGCGCGTAGTGGACGTCGAGCGCCGGCGACATGGAGGCTGATGATGATCAGTCTTGAGTCGCCCGACGCTGTGGTGGCATTGAAGTGTGCATGTAGCACGCGAGGGCTAGAAGGTTGGGTTGCCACCGGAGGACCCGGACCTCCATTCCAGCCAGTAGGGCGCCCCGCACCTACTGGCCCTGACCGGGTTTTGGCTGATCGGTAGGAGAGGCATCGACAGTATGCGTGAGAACTGGCGCGGGCGCGCGGCACTCAGTCGCGCGATGTCCAACCTTCCGACAGCGGAAGCAAGTGAGGGATCGACTGGGACGACCACCATTCGCGCGAGGGACTGCACGACGGCGGTTGTTCGACGCATCAATCGCGTCGATCTCCATCGGCTCCGGAGCTGACTCTTGAGCTTCCGCGGACATTGCCCGCGCGTACGACGCCGCCACCACGTAGTCTTCACGAAGTGCGAGAGCAAATGCCTCCTCGAGTGAGGAGGGTTCCGCTCGAGTCAGACAGTATAGCGTCATGCCTTCACGCATGCCGAACACGAAGACGTGGACTTGAGATGCCATGTCAATCGGATTGGTGACGATGCAGGACGCGAGGTGGCGTGTCTTCTGGACGTAGTCGCGCATGGTCATCTTGCCTTGTCGCAGAGAGAAGAACTCTGCGCGCACTCGGGACTCGTCTTGTGGAGGCTCGAAGGCGAGACGAAGATCACTCTGGAGGGCCTCCAGGGTGGAGAACGCATCGTTGTTTACGAACAGTTTGCCGAGTGCCCACTCCTTGGCTTTCCCGGCCAGTCGGGAAAGTAAGAAGTTAACTTTCGCTCCTTGCGCCTCGATCATCCTCGAGGCGATAGCGATGTCGACTTCGCGAAACCAGCGATTCAACGGGAAGGCGATTCGCTCCTTCACCGGAGTAGGTTGACGTTTCCAACTTGACGATGTCATTCCTCGAGGAACGCGAGGGAGTTGTCGCTCGCCGATTCGCGTCGGCGAGCTCGCGCTCCATGAACTCTGAGCTGCTTGACGTTGTTGATCGGGAGTCGCTGAGCTCAGCAGCGACGCGACAACAGCCTC
>NW_003303521.1:68231-73362 GCF_000142945.1 Phytophthora infestans T30-4 | reverse complement strand
GACCGAAGAGATCAACACGAGAATTGACTACACTGCGCCTAATGTTGCTGATCCTGAGCTGTCGGCTGAACGCCGAGAACGTCTGGTCGCGACGCTAAAGAACCACGAGCACATCCTGATTGCTAGTGGTAACGCACTACCGCCGCCAGCCTACGGAGCGGTATGCGATATACACAGGGGCACGCCCCAATTAAACAGCGTGCCCGACGCGTGCCGCTGCGATTTCTCGGCAAGCTGTACGAGCTGCTGCGCGCTTTATTGCGTGCAGGACTGATCGTCTTTTCAGACAGTCCATGGGCATCGCCGATCGTGATTGTGATGAAAAAGAACGGGCTGGACATCCGGCTCTGCATTGATTACAAGATGGTGAATGCTATCACCGCGATCATGGAATATGCAATGCCGCTAGTCGACGACCTGTTAACAGATCTCGAGCGCTACCTATGGTTCTGCTCGCTGGATGCAGCAAGCGGCTTCTGGGCGGTCATGATGACCTTGCGAGCGCGTAAAGTATCGGCGTTCGTCTGCGCACTCGGACATTTCGAGTGGTTACGCATGCCCTTCGGGCTAAAGAACGCGCCGATGATCTATCAGCGTATGATTGACAACGCACTCTGGGGGTTCGTTCAGCCTAAAGGAGGTTGGTTTGAATACTCGGAGAAGATGCGTTTAGCTGAAGAACAGGCCAAGGAACGTCGTGGGCCAAGCGCCGAGGGTTCGTTTCAAACGAAGTTCGCGGCAGACCGCGAAGCACCGGTAGAAACCGACCCTGTACTACAACTCGTCAACAGCCCCGTCGCTGACATGTTTACGAACGGGGAGCCAGACGAATCATCGCTGGTACCTGTATTTGGTCGACGGTCGTTTGTGGATGACATTTGCTTCGGTGGCGAGGATTTCGACAGCTGCCTGGCGACGCTGGACCGATTGCTAGCAAGATTTGCACAGTGTCGGATCAGCATTAGCTTCACCAAGAGCATCTTCTGACAATACAAGGTGGACTTTCTGTCGCATAAAATTTCGCCAGAAGGTATCAGAGCTGACCCCAAGAAGCTTGCGGCCATCACCGAGCTTTCGTTTCCAACGAGCAAGAAGGGCATGCAGTCGTTTCTTGGAGCGGTTAATTACTACAGCCGCTTCATTCAAGACTTCGCGGTCTACGGTGCGGCGCTGTACCAGCTCAAGGATGAAGACTTTGTCGTTGAAGGTGGCCTTTCTGTGGCACGTCATTCCTTCGAAAGATTGAAGACGAGTGTTTCACATTCACCCATCCTCAGGCACTTCGATCGGTCGAAAGAAGTTCACGTCATGCTCTTTGCGAATGAATGGGCGTTGAGCACTACGCTAATGCAAGAACATGAAGGCAAGTTACACCCCGTACGGTTCCTCGGTCGGGTGCTTAAGGAAGCCGAGATGAACTACCATCCAGCTGAGAAGGAAGTTTTGGCGTTACTTCTGCTGTTGAAGATCTGTTACGTCCAGCTGGCAGGAAAGACGCTACATGTCTATACACGATTTTCGACGTTAGAGTGGGTGCATAAGTCGAAGTCTCTCTTCGGACGCGCGGTCCAGTTCGCAGTGCTGCTATCGCAGTGGCACCTTAAGGTGCAGCGCGTGAAGGAGAAGGATGTCGCCTTTGCGCAGCTACTGCAGTCAAGCATCACGAGCTTCGTTGACCTGGAAGACTCGCTCACGCCGGTGGCGCCTCCAAACAAGGGTTCCCCGACTATTCGAATGGACCCCGCGTTGCTGTACGCCAGGCTTTCCCGTAATTACAGCGGATTCGTCATGTCTTTTGACGGATCAGCGAAGACAGAGAAGTACGGTGGCTACGGGAGTTGTTCATGGGTGCTGTGGAGCCTTCCTGAGTGGAAGGTAGTGATTGCTGCAAACGCTTACCTCTCGGCTACCACGGTGAATGAGGCAGAGTATAAAGGTATGATCAACGGCGTCAAAGGCTGCTATTGCGCACGGTGCCGAGGATTTAGTCATTGTTGGTGACTCAAGGCTCGCGATTCAACAATCACTAGGGGTGATCGCATGCAGGAAGGAACCTTTGCTAGCGCTGCTGAATACTCACAAGGAACTCACGGCCAAGCTTCGATCAGTTAAATATCTTCACGTTGTACGAGAATACAACGCGGCCGCGGATTCGTTAGCCACTGAAGCGCTGGAATCGAAGGTCAGTCGAGTAATCTTGGCTGAAACTCGCAAGTCGGAATTGGCATCGCTGAACCGCATCCAGGAAATGATCTACGAGCCGGATGAAGACTCGGTAGATGTTTCGTCACAAGGAGCAGAGCGTCAAGTACATGTACTGTCAGGCAGCGAGTCTTCAAAGTGGAAAACTTTCGAAAATTTCGTGGTGGATTACAGCTCACCGAAGTGCGATTATGTCTGTCGCCGAGTCATCACTGCTATATTACCATAATCGCACTTTGGTGAGCTGTAATCAACCACGAAATTTTCGAAAGTTTCCACTTTGAAGATTCGCTGCCTGACAGTACATGTACTTGACGCTCTGTTCCACGTGACGAAACATCTACCGAGTCTTCATCCGGTTCGTAGATCATTTCCTGGATGCGATTCAGCGATGCCAATTCCGACTTGCGAGTTTCAGCCAAGATTACCCGACTGACCTTCGATTCCAGCGCTTCAGTGGCTAACGAATCCGCGGCAGCGTTGTATTCCCGTACAACGTGAAGATATTTAACTGATCGAAGCTTGGCCGTGAGTTCCTTGTGAGTATTCAGCAGCGCTAGCAAAGTTTCCTTCCTGCATGCGATCACCCCTAGTGATTGTTGAATCGCGAGCCTTGAGTCACCAACGATGACTAAATCCTCGGCACCGTGCGCAATAGCAGCCTTGATACCGTTTATCATACCTGTATACTCTGCCTCATTCACCGTGGTAGCCGAGAGGTAAGCGTTTGCAGCAATCACTACCTTCCACTCAGGAAGGCTCCACAGCACCCATGAGCAACTCCCGTAGCCACCGTACTTCTCTGTCTTCGCTGATCCGTCAAAAGACATGACGAATCCGCTGTAATTACGGGAAAGCTTGGCGTACAGCAACGCGGGATCCATTCGAATAGTCGGTGAACCCTTGTTTGGAGGTGCCACCGGCGCGAGTGAGTCTTCCAGGTCGACGAAGCTCGTGATGCTTGACTGCAGTAGCTGCGCGAAGGCGACATCCTTCGCCTTCACGCGCTGCACCTTCAGGTGCCACTGCGATAGCAGCACTGCGAACTGGACCGCGCGTCCGAAGAGAGACTTCGACTTATGCACCCACTCTAACGTCGAGAATCGTCTATAGACATGTAGCGTCTTTCCTGCCAGCTGGACGTAACAGATCTTCAACAGCAGAAGTAACGCCAAAACTTCCTTCTCAGCAGGATGGTAGTTCATCTCGGCTTCCTTAAGCACCCGACCAAGGAGCCGTACGGGGTGTAACTTGCCTTCATGTTCTTGCATTAGCGTAGTGCTCAACGCCCATTCATTCGCAAAGAGCATGACGTGAACTGCTTTCGACCGATCGAAGTGCCTGAGGATGGGTGAATGTGAAACACTCGTCGTCAATTTTTCGAAGGAACGACGTGCCACAGAAAGGCCGCCTTCAACGGTAAAGTCTTCATCCTTGAGCTGGTACAGCGCTGCACCGTAGACCGCGAAGTCTTGAATGAAGCGACTGTAGTAATTAACCGCTCCAAGAAACGACTGCAGGCCCTTCTTACTCGTTGGAAACGAAAGCTCGGTGATGGTCGCAAGCTTCTTGGGATCAGCTCTGATACCTTCTGGCGAATTTTTATGCGACAGAAAGTCCACCTTGGGTTGGCAGAAGATGCTCTTGGTGAAGCTAATGCTGATCCGACACTGTGCAAATCTTGCCAGCAATCGGTCCAGCGTCGCCAGGCAGCTGTCGAAATCCTCGCCACCGAAGCAAATGTCATCCACAAACAACCGTCGACCAAATACAGGTACCAGCGATGATTCGTCTGGTTCCCCGTTCGTAAACATGTCAGCGACGGGGCTGTTGACGAGTTGTAGTACAGGGTCGGTCTCTACCGATGCTTCGCGGTCTGCCGCGAACTTCGTTTTTAACGAACCCTCGGCGCTTGACCCACGACGTTCCTTGGCCTGTTCTTCAGCTAAACGCATCCTCTTCGAGCATTCAAACCAACCTCCTTTAGGTTGAACGAGGCCCCAGAGTGCGTTGTCAATCATACGCTGGTAGATCATCGGCGCGTTCTTTAACCCAAAGGGCATACGTAACCACTCGAAATGTCCGAGTGGGCAGACGAACGCCGACACTTTACGCGCTCGCAAGGTCATCCTGACCGCCCAGAAGCCGCTTGCTGCATCCAGCGAGCAGAACCATAGGTAGTGCTCGAGGTCTGTTAACAGGTCGTCGACTAGCGGCATTGCATACTCCATGATCGCGGTGATAGCATTCACCATCTTGTAATCAATGCAGAGCCGGATGTCCAGCCCGTTCTTTTTCATCACAATCACGATCGGCGATGCCCATGGACTGTCTGAAAAGACGATCAGTCCTGCACGCAATAACGCGCGCAGCAGCTCGTACAGCTTGCCGAGAAATCGTAGCGGCACGCGCCGGGCACGCTGTTTTAATTGGGGCGTGCCTCTGTGTGTCGATATCACATACCGCACCGTATGCTGGCGGCGGCAGTGCGTTACCACTAGCAATCAGAATGTGCTCGTGGTTCTTTTAGCGTCGCGACCAGACGTTCTCGGCGTTCAGTCGACAGCTCAGGATCAGCAACATTAGGCGCAGTGGAAGCCGATTGTCGGGGTTGATCTCCTCCGGCAGATCCGGAGGATGGCAGGCTCCTTTCCGGTAGTCGTTCCAGGCAAATGTTTGTAAACTAGGGGTTCCGTAAAAATCCATTTTCTCCGAATCCATCCATAGCTTCATTTTCCTTCGGCCGGTTAAAATATCGAGCACACAGAAGAGGTGTGTTCCAGTCGAACGCTGCAACCAGATTCTTCCCCTTGACACCAACCAATTGACACCGCGCATTGATAGTAATCAGGTGGGCACTGGGGACATCTGCTGTTCCCATCGACGGTTTTCCGTACTTATGTAGGAACGAGATGAGAGGAGAGAGTGA
>NW_003303521.1:60708-66527 GCF_000142945.1 Phytophthora infestans T30-4 | reverse complement strand
TTTTCCGTCGCGTTCACACTTGTTACGTATTTATCAGGCCATTCACTCTGCCCCATGAAAGCAAAGATACACTCTGCTTCCATTGAAGGCTCGGTTAACTGTGGCAGCCCGATAGGGACCAACCCAGTTGTAGTTGGCGGGCTGCCTAGTTTAAATGACGTTCTTGAACGACGGCCTTGAGCTCTGGTGGGAGTTCCTCCTTCGTGCCTTTAGTGCGCACGAATTTGGCAAGGTCTTGGAAGTTGCGGAAAAGTTCGCATTGTCCAGCATCGTGGAGTTGTTTGCAGAACTTGCATCGCTTGTTACAGTAGTGGGCGGAGTGACTCATGCCACCGCACACCGCGCATGGTCCGTACTGTGGGCGTCGGTTGTCGCGGTTAAAGTCACGTCGACCGCGTTGGTCCTGATTGAACCCACGGTCACCACCTCGGCGATCTTGATTGAAGCCATTCTCGCGATCAGGCATGTTTCCACGCGGTTGACGGTTGTCTGAACGTGCGTAGGTGCCTTCAGCAGCTGCACGGCGCTCATTTCGTTAGCAGCGGCGAGGTATCGGTCGTTTTCATCCAATGAGAAATCACCATCCGTATTATCGGGCTGAAAGTCGCTGTACTCGTCTTGGACATCGTTGTAAGCGTTCGGATCTTTGTTTGAATACTCGGTGCCTCCCTGAGCAGCTTCACGACCTTCTAATTCAGCTAGTAGGTCATCCACCGTGGCTTCAATGAGCGTCACTCTCGGTTTGTTTCGATTGTCATCGCGGCGACGGTCATCACGCCGGTTGTTGCGGGCGTACCCATCGTCGCGTCGCGTATCACGACTCTTGGAGTATCGGTACTCACTGTCACGCTTGGCCATTCTCTCCTTGCCCTTGAGAACATCTTCGATGATCTCTTCGAGCTCGTGAATGTCGGCGACTCGAGCGTGGTAGAGACTCTCCGCTAGCTTGTCATCGTCGCATGTTGCTAGGAACTGCTGTACATGTTCTTTCGCGTCGCGACCACTCTTCTCAAAGTGTAGACGGGCGGTCCGAGCGTAGCCATTCAGCCTGTTTATGTAGTCGCACAGATGTTCATTACGTTCCCGCTTGGCGGAGTAGTAACGCGACAGTGCCGTCTGCGTGAACTGCGAGCAGTAGTAGCGGATGAACGCATCGCTCAGCAGCTTCCACTTGCGCTTCGTCTTCTTCGGAAGTTGACGGAACCAATGAATGGCTCCGTCCCGGAGACTTAGCTCAAATGGAATGCACCATTTATCGGCATCTGTGTGGGTTCCAGTCATTTCATAGACGAACCCACGGAGCCACTGCATACAGTTCTCGCTCTTGTTGCGAGAGCCTGAGAACGGCGTGATGCGATCCAGCGGTCGGTGCGAAGCCATTTCAATCCTCGGTGTTGGGTCCACGTCGTTCAGCGTCGCTAGCTCATTCATCTGACGCATCAACTCGAGTTGAGGATCTTCCTCGTCGAATGTAAGCACCAAAATGTCATCGTCACTGGACGAACCATCGCTGTCGACTTGACGACGTCCGGCACCACCTTTGGGAGCTCGCGCACCGCCTCGGCGACCGAACGAACCCTCGTTACTTGCGTAAATACGTTGCATACGGCTCTCCGAACGTGGCGTAACCATGTGCGAGTCTTGAAAGTACGGTGAAGCTTCGGTAGTGCCAAAGGCACCACGCTCAGCTCCACGCTTGGCCGGAGGAGTACGAACGAGTCGTTGGGGTGTCGGCGGCAGTGGAATCTTGGACGGATCTTCATCTTGAATCATCGGTCGACTCACAGGCTGCTTTCCGGCATTGATGCCAACAGCGCCAAACGCCTTCCGAAGCTTCTTCTTCCATTTTTGGAGAGCAGCTCCGGCTTCATGTGGACTCCAATCCTGGAGCGACATCGTCGATGGGTACGTCTCGTTCTCGAACCCCAGCGACAACAGTAGCAAAACTGAATCCTCGGCGACTTGGCTAGTCGAAACCGAGCTGACTGGGTATTGAAGTTCCTGCGCAAGCGCAGGCCAGTCGGCTTTTTTCTTGGGGATGGGCTTGAACAGCTGCATCCACTCATCATTCTGCATCAGCGCTTGTACGCGGTCGAAAACGCGCTTGGCGGCTGGTGTATCACCGTTGATAGGTGGGCGAGGTGCCTTCAGCAGTGCTGAATGCTTTGCACTCGCCACCGAAGGATTAGAACCCTCGGTCCCATCGTCATAATCTTCGTAGGCGGGTTCCGGTCCCGCAACATCATCGAGCTCGTCGGCGAGGTTCCTCGAAAGGGACCTGGTCGCCCCGCTCAGCCCCGATGATAGCGTGGCCGTCTCCGGCGTCGCTGCGCCTGGCTCTGGAGCCGGCGTCTTGTCTTCGTAATCTTCATAATCGTGGGCGTCAGGACCGATGCCCGCTTCGTCGTCGAAGCTCACTGAAAGCTCGGTGGCGGCTGCAAAGCGCGCAGCCGGGCTTGAACTCTCGTTGCGAGCCCCGCCAGACTTGGCAGGCGTAACTGGTACCGTCGGTTGTCCTTTCGCCATGTTTCTTGTCTTTTTCTTTATCTTCTTCTCTTGGTAGCTCGTAAACTGGAAGGCCATACAAACAGTTCACGATGGTCACAATCTGTTCCCGGGTCGCGGCACCAGTTGTGGTGTTGGAATTCCCACGTGAACTCTAGCTACAAATGTAGTTAGGACGTTCCCACAACAATACGTCTACTAGGATAGTAAACGATCGTTCGGGCGGACCTGAAGACCCCAGTTCTGCCCTTGCACCGGGACAAACTGGACCTTGTAAACTACTTATATAGGCCAACCAGTAAAAATAAGAACACGCTACTAGCACGAGCAAAGCTAGCAGGTGTTTTGAATCCTCGTGGTCCCAACAGCGGAAGGGTACCAGGCACGGGTAAGCCTTTTACGAGATCACCGAGTGTTCAACACTCGGCTGGAAGAAATAAAAGGGAGGCAATTCAAGCACTCCCAGTCGTGCAAATAGGCAACAATAAACCGTCACGTAAAACCTCCCGATAATAATCGGCCAATACACAAAGTCTCTTGGCCTTGCCGGATGAACCCTCGCTACAGAGCTTCGAGTTCACCAACAGGCATAACACACTCAAACAAGCTTGACCTGACGCTTACCTTGAAGCCGGACGTCGCTCTGTGTGCTTGAGTGGAAATTCTGTTCTGTATTTAAGCTTACCCTTTCGGGTCTATTCCTAATAAGAAGTCCTAATCAAGTATACAAATATCAAGTGAACAATGATCCGTTATGGATCTTCTTGCATGCCAAGCGTCGTCTGCACCGTCGCATGAGCATCTTTAACGGTCCGCGCCTTGTCCCAGACGGTGAACGTGCCTTCCAAGGGTCGCTGAGTCTTCCGCGAACTCATCCCAACCGCCACTGAGGGTTCGTACCGTAGATGGTCCGCTGAATGCGAATCCGGCCAGTCCATTAATAATAATAAGGACAGCCTGGATTCAGTGACATATGCCCGTATCCAATGCTCGTTGAATGTTCGGAGGTGACGCCGTCGAGTCCCTTGCACCTTGGCGTCTCCGTACATCACCTGACCGAGGGTTCGTCGCTTGAACAACTTGGGCGGTGTCACGCCTTTGTCGACGGGTGATAATCCGCAACTACGGAGAAATCACTACACCACACGACCAGCCTTCTGCGACCCACCATACAGCGTCTTCAAGCGCGTCCACGCGCCCCACGCTTCCTCGCAGTCATCAACCACGTGATGGGTAGTCCGCGTTCATGTGGAGCAACATCAGTCCGAACGCAATGTTGCTCGCCTTGACGTAGTCGTCCTTGGTCCGGATGTCCGTGAAGCTCGGCGTCGTTTCCCGGTTCACTACGTGCCATACCGACTTGGTCAGAAACACGCCACGCATGTAGCGGTTCCACGTCGCGTAGTTGTCACCGTTGAGCTTGTCGATGGTGACCTTGGTCGAGGCGTCATGGGCAGAGGACATGGTGCTTGGGCTCATAACCTGTTAATGGTGTAGAGGTGTTGGAATGAAGCTTGGGACTGAACGGAGTGACTTCTGCACTTGGTGCGGAGACCGGAGTGAAGGCACTTGAGCGGAAGAAGGAAGATTCGAAAGTGATTGATTTATCGGGGCTTACACTGTCCTCACTACCTAGGTCATCCAATCATTCTGTACTCGTCCAATCATTCTACTCGTCCAATCATGGGTGGCGTAAACAACGTACCATAATCACAGCGGGATCGTATTGGACCGGTTCAGGTTGACCGGTTAATGCGTACAACTGGTACACAGTACCAAGACCAGCAGCCCTCAATAGACCATGACGGATCGAGCTCGCGCAATATCCGCATTCATCACACCATTTGGACTGTTCGAATGGAGCCGGATGCCGTTTGGATTCAAGAATGCACCCCAGATCTATCAACGCCTGATCGATAATGCCCTCTACGGATTTACCCGAATACCGGAGCTCGAAGGGGATAGATCCGGGGAAGGTCATACTGAGGTGGATCTATTCGAAGCACGAGAGCCAGGGAATTGTGGTGTAGTAGACCACACAAATACCGTCAGATGTGGATTCCTTACACAAACCACAACGAATCGCCGAGTTAGGTCGGCGGTTGTATGGCCTGCGCAGAGGGTGGTCCCCTCGCGGTCCGGCCCTTCCGGGACAGACGAGTGGCTCGCTTCCACTCGGTTCCGACTAACCAAGTCAGATCACTTCCGAGGCTCCGCCGAGTTTGGTTCGGCTGAGCTCGTTCACAAACCCTGTGCCCTCCACCAAAGGATGGACGACGGCGCGCGAGCGCTTTTACAGGTCACCGAGCGCAGAGGCTGCTCAGCTAGAAGTGTTACGGCACCCGGGCTATCCGACGTACCGGCCCGCTGAGTATGCGGGGCTTTCTTTCGCGCGTAGCGAGGCTTTGTCCTACCCAGACCGACCTAATCTCTTGGCGCTACCAGTCAATACCCTACAAGCTATGCCTCTCGAGTATCAACGGCAGGCATAATCCAGCCCTATGCAGGGACTTACCGGAAAAGTGTACACGTGTCTTGGACTAGGAAAATTCTGCTCTGTTATCTTCTGGGAGCCTTTTCGGCTCCCCTTCTTTAATCCTATGCTTCTCATACAAATATCTAGTGAAATGTAGTCGTTTCGGATCTCTACCGACCCTTCCGCTGGGTTCAGGCGACCGTTGAGCTCAGCGGCTATCCGGATAGCATCATCCGGACAGATCGCCGAGTACTTACCGTGATCCTTTGTTCCTAAGCTCTGGGTTATCAGACCGAGGCGATTCTTGATCTAAAGTAGGTTGGCGTATGGTCGAATCTGGAAATCCCTACACCACAACTGCCCCGGTTATGATACGAGCCGAGCTGGTGAGTGTCTTTCCTTCATTTGGTTCTGCCACCGTTGGTCCATACTCGGCTGATGACGTCTCGCGGCTCTCCACCGCCTTCTTCGGTACGTTTGTTGCTTCCGCTGTCACTCACTTGGCAGCTCCCTACTCCTCGCATGTTACTCCAGCACAACTCGCGGCGCCATCATTCTCCTCCAACTCCTCGTCGAGGTGCAGGTGCGCCAGCTGAGTCGATTCCTCGACCCGTCGGCACTCGTGGGGTCAGCGACCGGCATGAAGCTGGGTTGGTCGACCTGACAACTTCCCATGAGTCTGACGCGGAGTCGGTAGGGTCTTCTCTGTTGTCAAGAAGGCGTCTCGTCCAGCTTCGGCATACCAGTAAAACCGGTTTCCAAGGACCCCGCGATGTTTACGGTAAGTCAATTGCGCAAACGGATGTATGCGCAAACAGATGATTGGACGAACTGGATG
>NW_003303521.1:57304-60106 GCF_000142945.1 Phytophthora infestans T30-4 | reverse complement strand
TTGAGAAGTACTTGAGATGTTGCTTACACACGTAGGTGGTAGTTGCCGTCAGTTTTGGATATGAGGTGGCATCACATGGCCACCTCTCCACCACATCCCTCGGCTTATCTTAAGTTGGGTGGACGCTGGCCTCTTTCCTTCAGCCATTGCCCTTATTGACATTTATCCAATCAAATAGACGATTTGATTGCCTTTTAACCTATCATATTGCACAAACCGAGTATACAAACTCAAAGGTATTGCGTCGCAACACTTGTCGTAGCCGTCGTTCTTGCCATACCCGTCGGGGTTCTGGTGCAGACGCCCGGACGTCTGCGGAAGATCGGGAGGACGCGTCCACTGCACTAGCCGAGAGCGCCACAGCCGCCGCACACAGCGCACAGATTGTCTTGCTGAACATCATCTTGCTCGACTTGGAACTGCTTGATTGGAAGCGTGTTGGCCCACAGACGCTGGATCAGGACGTCGGAAATTGAAGAATGAACTCACTTGCATTTTGCTCCGATCGATGCAGCGAAGGACTGAAGTTGGCGTGATATCCTCTTGCGCAACGAACAGCTTGACAACCGCTCGACTAGCCCGCTCGCTGGGTGTTTGCAAGTCGGCGGGTAGTTAGGAACAGATGGCTGAGTCGCCGCATAAGAACTCGTTGCGGTGGTAGTAATCCTGTCGACAAGGTAACCATCCGATGGCAGGGTCACCTGCGGTTGTGTTTCTAACCTGCAGTGCGATTATTAAAATACATTCACGTATCTTGCGTTGAGTACTGTTGCTGCTCGTTGCTGAAACAGACACGGTTAAATATATATTTGTTGGAGGGGGCATTGATGCGCCATGTGATGGTAAATAAATTCTCGGCTCTACAGTCATCGCAAACGGTAGAACACCGGTGGTATCCAAATGCCACGTACACTTGTACTAGTTATTCAATATTTGTTTTGCTGGGGAGCTCGCAGGACACCATGGAAATTGCAGCGGGGCTGCCGTAGCTTTAGCGTCAGAGGAAGACGTTCGACTCAAAGAGTCACTAATACTAAGTTCCTTATCCAAAGGACACTTACAGCCCAAGACCAGGGCTCAAAGTTAACACCTTAACTTTGATGCTTCAAAACCAGAAGTCATTTATTTACTATTATTGCGGCCAAGCCGCCTAGGGGTAAATGTATCTCTTTAACTATCTAGCATAGTTAAACCTAATCAAATGCATAACGTGTGGCTTTCAGCCAACGTACTGAGAGACCTTGTTAACTCTCCAACTTATGTACTGAGAGTTTGTTAACTCGCCGGGTACTTCGTACCCCTGTGTGTTCCACACCATGTAACCCCGTTACACTCTCCCTCACTAAGATGAGAACATTCCGTTCTCGAACTTTCCTCAGCGAGGTCACGTCTTGTCAAGACGACGGAGGTCACTAGACCTCACCTGTGCGTTCTGCAGCTCCACGAGCTCACAAACGCGTTCGCATCCTTGATGCCTGGCACTCCCACTCCGGCCCACGGCCCAACGTCTCCAGCGCGTCGCGCCGCCCCTGCCTCGTCGGTCCCAGACCCCCAACTGCGCTCCGCAACTGCTCCAAGAGCATCTTCGTCTCTTTCGGTGGCGGAGTACCACCAAGAGTATCGCCGTCGACACGGTCAACGCTCCATGAGCCGTCAACAAGAAGAGAGCAAAGCTCAAAGCTCGTCAGAGCCGCGGGCGCCGCCCAGAGGGAACGATGGTCTGTTCTCGGAACTCGAAGAGGGCGAAGTCGATTACGACGAGCCCATGGGTAGTGAGGATCACTCCAACCCAACCTCTCCGAGGTCGCACGCTGGTGCCGCGTCTTCCCCAGCTTCCTCTGTGAGGTCTAGCCGCTCAACGGCGCGATCTCCAACAAGAAGAGACCTGCGGACACCTCATCCGTTCTCTGAACGTTCGAATCCGTTTCGCTCGCTGCGCGATGCGCCACCGCTATCGTCGCGGTATGACAAGGAAGATCGATACGATCACAACGTCATTACGAATGACCTGGACGAGGCCCAAGGCCGTCAGTTGTCCAATGAGCAGCGCTCGCAGTCGTTCCGACCTGTGGTCCGACCACTTGTTCTTACGTCACGCCGTGACTACGGCTTCCAGCCGCGGAACCCTGCCGAGGCGGCCCGCCTCGCGGCGCAGCAGCCGCTGAACACGTACACGTGTGGGCCTGCGGCCTCAACTGCTGATGAGCAAGTGTAACGGCACCGGCTCCGAGAGCGATTTCTGACTCCACAAGTCACAACTCCTCAGGAGTATCAGGCGCGCCTGCAGATGCAGCTAAACCGCCAACCGGTTCCCTCTATGCGAGCCATCCCGGTTGTTCTCAGCCCTGGGGAATCCCAGCGTGCTTATGAAGCACAATTCCGAAGCTGGGTGGAGGGAGCTCGACGGCTCCCCTCCTACAATGCTCTTCGAGCAAGTTTCTCTGAAACTGATATTCGTCTTGAGAGACGTTTGCGCTTAGACTTCGCTAAGTCGAAAGCACGTCGACGAACACTGGGACCCCGTCCCCATCACCTCGAGGCGTCACCACCTCTTGCTTATGCTGCGAGCACCGCTCTTTCCTATGAGCCGGCTGCTCCAGCCACTGGTCGGAGCTTGAGCTCAGCCACCGACCTGTCATCCCCGCATTCTAGCGGCGGGAAGCGCTCGGCGCCTGACGACGCGGTCGTACGCCGTAGCGGCGGGGCAGTGAGTGTGCCCGATCAAAAGCGTCGACGACGTCAGGGCAGTCCTCCCCGCTATCCGCCACGCCGTCATTTTTGTGTGGGAATTGCAATATGTCG